>NC_091286.1:269721763-269971763 GCF_032444005.1 Ranitomeya imitator | reverse complement strand
GTGATTTTTTGATTGAGAACAGGTGTGGCAGTATTTAGGCCTGGGTGTAGCTAGGGAATTTGAGCTCTGCTTCCCCATATGTGATAAACCACAAGGCCCTGTAGGTGTGGATTTATTTTTCCATTAATAATAAAGACATTCATTTAACCCCTTCATAACCTTGGGATTTTCCGTTTTTCCGTGTTCATTTTTTGCTCCCCTTTTTCCCAGAGCCATAACTTTTTTATTTTTCCGTCAATATGGCCATGTGAGGGCTTATTTTTTGCAAAACAAGTTGTACTTATGAATGACATAATTGGTTTTAGCGTGTCGTGTACTAGAAAAGGGAAAAAAATTCCAAGTGCTGTGAAATTGCAAAAAAAGTGAAATCCCACACTTGTTTTTTGATTGGCTTTTTTAACTAGGATCCCTAAATGCTAAAATTGACCAGCCATTATGATTCTCCAGGTCATTATGAGTTCATAGACACCAAACATATCTAGGTTCTCTTTTATCTAAGTGGTAAATTGCGCCATTTTCCGATACCTGTAGCGTCTCCATTTTTCATGATCTGGGGTCAGGTGAGGGCTTATTTTTTGCGTGCTGAGCTGGCATTTTTAATTATAGCATTTTGATGCAGATACGTTCTTTTGATCGCACGTTATTGCATTTTAATGCAATGTCGCGGCGACAAAAAAAGTCATTCTGGCGTTTTGAATTTTTTTTCTCGCTACGCCGTTTAGCGATCAGGTTAATCCTTTTTTTATTGATAGATCGGGTGATTCTGAACGCAACAATACCAAATATGTGTAGGTTTGATTTTTTTTTTTTTAATTGATTTATTTTGAATGGGGCGAAAGTGATTTAAACTTTTATATTTTTTTATTTTTTTCACTTTTTTTAAACTTTTTTTTTTACTTTTGCCATGCTTCAATAGCCTCTATGGGAGGCTAGAAGATGGCACCACTCGATCGGCTCTGCTACATAGCAGCGATCATCAGATTGCTGCTATGCAGCAGAAATGCAGGCTTGCTATTAGCGCCGACCACAGGGGGGTGCTCACAGCAGGTCGGCATCAGTAACCATACAGGTCTCAAGGACCTCTATGGTTACCATTCTGACGCATCGCTGACCCCCGATCATGTGACGCCCAGCCGGAAGCGCCGGTTAAATGCCGCTGTCAGCGTTTGACAGCGGCATTTAACTAGTTAATAGCGGCGGGTGAATCGCGATTTCACCCGCCGCTATTGCGGGCACATGTCAGCTGTTCAAAACAGCTGACATGTCCCGGCTTTGATGCGGGCTCACCGCTGGAGCCCTGCATCAAAGAACGGTATCTCACCTCCGACGTACTATCCTGTCCGAGGTCAGAAAGAGTTTAAAAACTGCATTTTGTATTTACATGTGTTATCTTAGTCTAATATTTAAATTTGCTTGGTGATCTGAAACACTTAAGGGTGACAAGCATTCAAAAGAATAGGAAGTCAGGAAGGGGGCAAACACTTTTTCACACAACTGTATATATACAGTATAAAAGCAAAAATTTACCAGAAAGGAATTTTAAAACAGCAACGGCACCATTTTATACTAAGTCAATTAGGGAGATAGATATGGGTATACGTTTTTCTTAAAAAAGCTAAAACCTGTAGTCGAATTTATAATTTATCTAACACAATATGATCAAATAACTGGGACAAGCACAGCTTCATCTATCAGATTTTCTACTAAATTCGAGCATGCAATATCTTCTAGAATATCTCTGAATACCACAGCCTAGTTCAAGAGAACAAATGATTTTACAATCTGTACAATGTTGCTAGATTGATAGCCATAAATATACAGTGTATGTAACTTTGCCAAGTAGAGCTTGAGAAGAGACCAGTGGATTTTTCACCCTGTTATAATAATTGAAAGAAATAGGAAAGCTTCACAAATTTCCGTATCATCCTTGCCCAGGCGCCATGCTAATCTCCGTATTGCTCCAATTTTGGTGTGTATATAGCAGGAGATAGCACAATAGGGATCATGCCTGTTTGACATTAACCATACAGAGCTGTGCAAATGAACGGTTCTGCTGAATTGAGCTGGAAAGGAGCATGAAAAGTTATGTTGTGGGATTTAGACTTGTGATCCTTGCTACCTTTTTAATAGAAAGTATGTTTTATTTTTGCTCAGTAAAATCTTACCAAATATTTGACATTGTCTTTTGATATTTTTGTCAAGCATAAAAGAGAACTGATAAATGAAATATTGATTTACAATACAATCACATGAATGGAATCTCAGGAATTCACTTTAAAAAATGAGTGCTTTAGTTCCCTGCATGACAGTGCCAGAAGTGCAAAGATAAACTGGAAAGGAGCTGGAGCAATAGTGCAGACTCCTGGCGGGTCATGGATCAGAAAGTAACTTCACTGGTAGACACAGACAAAAGAGAACCCCTGTACAAGAACAATATACTGTATGGTCCCTTTACATACCAATATTTCATCATAATGCACAATTCCACCTGTTTGGAAGTGAAAATTGACACCCTTGACCCCTTGGGCCCCTGTGACACCATCCCTGTCTAACGTCTATATTAACCCATATCTACCAATGTCCTTTTATTGGGACGCCTAATCTTTAGCTTCTAGCAACTAAGATTTTATAATTTTTATAATTAGGTCCAATTTTTTGTGTTGTGTTTGTAAAATGAATGTTTACAAAATAGGAAATCATGTCAATGTAATTTTTAATTGAATATTGGGACGCCCTTTTCTGAAAAATCTGTACTTGAAAAAATTTTGCAAATTATGTTTCTGATTCAGTAGGACCCAAATCATTAAAAATCTGTCATAAAAAAAATGAAAATTGCTAATTTGGCAAGTAATGGGTTAAGACCTAATTTGCTTATGAATAAAATATGAATTTTAGTGTGACGCAGCACTGGAGGACGGTAAAATAAGTATTGGTGAAAATGTTTCCCCTACTCTATAAAGCGGTACCCCTATTTCCAAGTGGAATTCTTACCGCCAAATCCAGATGTGTATCTCTACCTCTGTTCTCCAACCTGTGCCTCTCTAGCCATTGTAAAACTACAACTCTTGCGTGCCTGGACAGCCAATGACTGACATCTTTGGGGTCATAATTTTGCAACAGATGGATGAGAGTCACGAAATACTGAAAATATAAAGTGAAACACCACATAATTCAGATCCATTACCAAGGACAGTGCAGCACATAACAGTTTGCAGTAAGGCAAACCAAAGGATGTGTTCCAGATCTGATATGTGTCAGCAGCTTGATAATTAAGCTACAGTATGTCACAATATGCCACAAGATCAGTTGTGGGAATGATCTGCTTCACTACAGGCTACCCTGACACAGAAGCTACTGTACACTGTTTGGGATCAAGTATGGTTGTATGAAATGCACAACACTGGCAGAAGTCCCACACTCATTACTGGCATGCCAGATCTTAGGCAGCTTTCCCTGCTCACATAACTGCAGTACGAAGGGGCACGTTTCAGCAGAGTGCTAAGGAAAAACTGCTCCTTTACTTGGCAAACAATGCGAGGACCACTTTCTTTCCACATTATACTTCTGTATATTAAAGGGAACTTGCCATTGGATTTTTCTTCCCCAAACTAATGCCATCTATGTAAAGGCGCTGTGATACTGATTATATTAATGATTTTAAAGGGCACCTGTCACCCCGAAAATCGCGGGTGAGTTAAGCCCACCGGCATCAGGGGCTTATCTACAGCATTCTGTAATGCTGTAGATAAGCCCCCGATGTTACCTGAAAAAGGAGAAAAAGACGTTAGATTATACTCACCCAGGGGCGATCCCGCTGCTGGTCAGGTCGGATGGGCGTCTCCAGTCCGCTGCAGCGCCTCCTATCTTCTTTCCATGACGTCCTCTTCTGATCTTCAGCCACGGCTCCGGCGCAGGCGTACTTTGCTCTGCCCTGTTGAGGGCAGAGGATAGTACTGCAGTGCGCAGGCGCCGGAAAGGTCAGAGGCCCGGCGCCTGCGCACTGCAGTACTTTGTCTGCCCTCAAGAGGGCAGAGCAAAGTACGCCTGCGCCGGAGCCGTGGCTGAAGATCAGAAGAGGACGTCTTGGAATGAAGATGGGAGGCGCCGCAGCGGACCGGAGACGCCCATCCGACCTGACCAGCAGCGGGACCGCCCCTGGGTGAGTATAATCTAACGTCTTTTTCTCCTTTTTCAGGTAACATCGGGGGCTTATCTGCAGCATTACAGAATGCTGTAGATAAGCCCCTGATGCCGGTGGGCTTACCTCACCCGCGATTTTCGGGGTGACAGGTTCCCTTTAAATGTTTAAATCTGGGTTCATATTTTTGAGAAATTCATTGTTGAATTATTATGTTTGAGAAATTCATTGTTGAATTATTATGCAAATGAGCCGCAAGGGCAGGCGGCAGGCAGTGCAGTTATAGCTTTGCTGTTTCTCTTCCCTATTCCCCACCCAATGCCTGCCTCTTGTCAGTGATTGACAGGTCACTATTCTTTCAGTGACTGACCTCTCTCATCTGCTGTCATTCCCCTAGGTTATGCATGCATAGTAAGGTCCTGATGAAGAAGGTTGCAGAATGCACCAGACGTTGACCACCTTCTTCCCTCCTGCTACTTATCCCAAGCTATCCCAAGCTGGTTGCCGGCTGAAGGGGACTGTCAGTGTCTGGCTCAATCTGCAAACTATGTAGATTGTGTCATACACTGGCAGCCTTCTCCACCAAAATCTTATTGTACACACACTGACCTGGGGAATGATGGTACTTGCACTAGATCTCAGGCACGAGAGGCGGGTAACTGAAAGAAGAGTTGGCTGTCAATCACTGAAAAGAGGTAAGCAGTAGGGTTGAGTGACTTTTACTTTTATAGGATCGGGTCGGGTTTCACGAAACCCGACTTTCTCAAAAGTCGGGTCGAGTGAAATCGGCCGATCCTATAGAAAAGTCGGGGTCGGCCGAAACACGAAACCCAATGCAGTGCAATGGGATACTATGGTTCCCAGGGTCTGAAGGAGAGGAAACTCTCCTTCAGGCCCTGGGATCCATATTTAAGTGTAAAATAAAGAATTAAAATAAAAAATATTGCTAGACTTACCCTCTGACGTGCCCTGGTACTAACCGGCAGCCTTCCTTCCTTAGAATCAGCGCGTGAAGGACCTTAGATGACGTCGCGGCTTGTGATTGGTCGCGCGACCGCTCGTGTGACCGCTCACGCGACCAATCACAAGCCGCGACGTCACCAAAGGTCATTCAAGCGCTGATTCTTAGGAAGGAAGGCTGCCGGAAAAAAGCAGGGCGCGTCCGAGGGTGAGTATATTCCTATTAGGTATATACTCACCCTCGGACGCGCCCTGCTTCTTTCCGGCAGCCTTCCTTCCTAAGAATCAGCGCTTGAATGACCTTCGGTGACGTCGCGGCTTGTAATTGGTCGCGTGAGCGGTCACACGGGAGGTCGCGCGACCAATCACAAGCCGCGACATCATCTAAGGTCCTTCACGCGCTGATTCTAAGGAAGGAAGGCTGCCGGTTAGTACCAGGGCGCGTCAGAGGGTAAGTATAGCAATATTTTTTATTTTAATTCTTTATTTTACACTTAAATATGGATTCTGATACCGATTTCCGATATTGCAAACATATCGGAACTCGGTATCGGAATTCCGATACCAGATTCAGAAGATCGCCGACCTCATGGCCGACCCCACACAGGGGTCGGGTTTCATGAAACCCGACTTTGCCAAAAGTCGGCGACTTCTGAAAATGGCCGACCCGTTTCGCTCAACCCTAGTAAGCAGCATGCGGAGAATAGAAAAGAGAGGCAGCAAAGCTGTATGAAAAAGACAGGACAGGAACAAAACTGTGCTTTACTCACCCTCACTGTGGTCCAGTCTCTTTGGCCTATTTGAAAAGACAAATTCTATTAAACACTTGCAATAATTGGGGGCCCCATTGGAGCTTTTGCTTCGTGGCCCATGAGCTTCAAGTTATGCCACTAGCTGTAACATCAGCGGTTCTAATAGGCTTGTGCCATCTTTAACGGCTGACCTCGCTGATTGTTTGCAGCACTGTTGATGTGATATCAGCTCTGCATACAAAACCATATAACAAACCATGAAAAGCAGCACAGTTAATTGCTGTTTATATTTGGGCAGGAAGCATATGCTCTGACTGTTAGATGTTCAAATGGCAAAGTGTTAACTGTCAAGGGAATGCAGTTCCCCGACTCCTGGGTAGCATTATTCTTTAATTGATTGCAGCTGATGCTTAGCACTGACTCTGTCCATGTGTGCTGTGGCTTAGCAATGGCTTCCTATTACTGTAGCTCCTATTAAAATGATCAAGAAGTAATATGGCCTTCAGAGGCAGGGTCAGATTGGCTGAAAATGTTGCAACCAAAAACAGCCTTGCTCCAGTCTTATGCTGTAAACTTGGTATTCTGTTATTGATCCTACACTTTATTGTTACACCCGGTCCCTGCACCTTTGTGGGGTCCCCGTCGGGGCTCCCACTCTGTGCCGGCTCCACGCTGTCCTGTCACGGTCTCTGCTTCCCCTTCCTTCTCTGCGTCCTGGCATGCAGCCAGCAGGTACTTGGGCTGTGTGCTTAGGTCGCGTGCGCGCTCGCACCCGGTCTCTTAAAGGGACAGCACGCATTTTCCAAAAAGTGCTTCTGACCAATCACGTTTTAATGATCACTATTTCTAGCCCCTCCACCATAGGGAGGGTGCCGGAGCAATAAGTATCCTCAGTTGCTAACTTCCAGTTCCTGCTAGCATGTGCTTCTGTTTCTGAAGTTCTCTGCCAGTGCTCCGCTTACACTGTTTGTCTCCACAGACTATCTGCTACCCGTTACCTGGCTTTCCTAGACGATCTCCAATCTGCCTACTCCAGTTCTGTAGTGGAGCGCCCCCAGACACAGGGCCACGCGTTTCGGTACCGGGCCTCTCTGGTTTGGTTCTGAGGCTGTCACGGTGGCTAAACCTGGTTCGCGACCCTGCTAAGGGGCGTCCAATGAAGGTGGTGGTACAGTCTGTCAGTAGTTCGTGATGCCACCTGTGGTGCTCGGTCAGGATGACCGACGCTGCTGTGGGGTCCGCTGGGGTGATGGAATGGCAGCTGGATGGTATACCTTCCCACAGGTGAAGTATATCCCCAGGGCTTACCAGTAAGGTGGATGGTGATGGTGTGAGGTGCAGGCAATAACGAGGACACAAGGTTGCAGTCTCTTTACCTTTTTACTGAAGGCTTCAATATCCCAAATCCAGAGCACGTTCAACCAGGCTATCAGAGACCGGCCGGTCCGATGGGCACATCCAGAGTTTCCTTCGCAGATGGAAATCGTTGCCTACCAATAGCGCCTGTGTGTTGTAGTCCTACCCTGCTGAGCATTCGGAATAGTCCTCACGACTGCTGCTCTCGTTCGTTTGTTCTCTACAGCTTTCTCTCTCTCTCTCTCGTTCTTTGGTTCCAGATGTTACTAGTTTCTAACGTCCCCCAGATAAGTTATGGCTAGGACGCCACCCGTTTGACGGGAAGGCTTGGAGGTCTTCCGGGACCCTAGAGACGCCCCTCTCCCAATGTTGCCCCCTATGTCTTCGTAGGTGTAGAAGGTAGACAGCCAACCTATGATTAACTGTCCAGTGGAATTTGAAGTAAGGCCTGAAGTCAGTTACTCCTACGGTGATCCGGCCACCGACTACGCGCCTCAGTAAGATGTTGCCTTCCTCTCTCGGCACGACTCTTACTGGCTCTTCTTTGTGCTGATCTCGTTTACACTGTTCCACAATATTCTTCCCTTCCTGTCTCTCTCCCAGGATACCGCCGCAAGGTGTGCAGGCGCGGTTCCGTTACGTTCAGTTCTGTTCGCTAGGCACCTGCCAGGTTCCCACGCCTGACAGGGACCCCCCTGTGTCTTCTCCCTGCAACACTCCCTGCCACGGGATGTTGCCTGGTTCCAACCCAGTCAGCTTCTGACTAACTTCCTCCCCAGCCCCTAGTTTTACCAGTGTGAGGAGTGGCCCAATAAATAAAGCCTTTTTTTCCCCCTAGTGGCCGGAGTGTGAAGTGTAATGTGTTCTGGTGATACCTGGTCAGGAGAACTCCTTAGTGCCATCAGACGTACCGCTGCTCCCCTTAGCGGCAGAGCGCTATACTGCAACGACCAGGTCTCTGGTCACTTTTATCCTGATATAGGTGGTAATTATTATGTGTTTGTTTGATAAAGGTCTGTTTGACCGAAACATCACACAAGTTTATATACACTGCACTGTGGACCACACAATTAAAATCATCCTTCTTTACCATACTTTCCTACTTGTGCTGAATTTATTTTCTATTTTAGACAGCAGAAGCATAATTTGTGTTTGTATCTGTCTCTTTTACTGGCACGCTGGTCCTTCCTCCTACCCACAGTTTTTTTTTTTAAATAATACATTTTCAATTATTTTCTTACATTTTACTGAACATACAAAAGTGTCATATCACATCGGTTGCAGCTAGTTCACAACATTTTTTTTTATTCTACCAATAAGCTCAGATTGCCTGATTTACTTCAAAGTAGGTAGCGCTAGTGCCTGTGTTTTTTCATTTATAGAAACTTCTTGGAGTACATACCATTATTTTTAACACCACTCAATTACATACTAAACATGATGGTAATGTTGAATATAAACAAAAAAAGAAGGAAGGTTATTTAATTCTAAGCTATCTAGCACTTAACTGTCCAATATTATTTTCCGAATTTCCTGGCACTGCAAATTCCAGCTATACAGTTTCACATCTGCTGGAGAAGTTTTCAAAGCTTAGATGTGAAGGTCAAATGGGTATTCTCCTGGAAACTTTAATCTTCTCTTAATGAAAAATAAAACATTGTTTCTCGTGTTCTGTAAAAATATAGATAATATATATTTACTGTCTCTTCTCTAAACATGAGAGATACAATATAATCCATTGTTACACCGTGGATACAAGCCAACTGTACTTTGTAAAGTATTATTTTCTTACAAAATATACAAATTCTAGGAACTCTACAAAGGTTACCCTGGGAGAGAATTTCTCATGTGTTTTATATGCGCCAGGGCAGTAGTAAAGCACGCTTTTATCTTCCCAGGGTATTTTTTTTAAATAAATGTCCAGTATGTCAGAGGTGCCAATGTAAATGAGAAACCGTCTCATTATTTATTGTATGTATATCTTATTTTTCATAGTTTCGCCCTGTGTTATGATAGGGTGACTCCTACCACATAGCATTGAATAATCTAGAATATTATCGAAGAGGGGGTTACAAACATCAATGCTTTCCTGGAAATTCTCATAATATTATTAGATATAAACTTATCAATCACATAAAGTATTCTAAAAGATAATATTATTGTAAGTATATGGAAAACTAAAGTGCTTATCTTATTCCTTAAATGGGTTGTCCTATAAATAACATTTATTACCTATCTATGGGATAGATGATAAATATATGATTTCCGGGGGTCTGACTGTTAAGTTCTCCAGTTATCCTGAGAACAATGTCCCCTGTGTTAATGAAGTCTAAGTGACCCTATAAAACTATTGCACCTTTAACTGTCCATACGGATTATTGACAGCTAATGGAGTAGTGGTCGGATATGCTCACTAAGTCTTTGGAATCCCTAATCTTCTGATCCATGTGGGTTCCAGTGGTCACATCACCCACCAATCTACAGGAATGATTATATGTTCTATATGGGGAAATCATGACATTACAATTTTATAAGCATCACTGTTTATCAGTTTTGCATATGTTAAGACAAATTCTTTGTATGTTATATTTTACAATAGGTAAAAGATCCCAAAACTTTTGTACCATATGAGCCATAAACATCAGTGGTGCTTAAAAAGAAAAATCATGTTAAGACTGCGGCGACCCAATAATGACTGCCAGCACACCCTCCAACCCACTACCAATATGTATAAGAAATAATACAACTGACACCAATTGATGGGTGAAGGTCGGTCACAACTTTATTAACATATTTAACTTGAACCATTAGAAAGGCACTTAAATTTAATTAAAAACCACACTCTCCACCAAATGCCCTGTTGCATAGTCACAGGCAAGTCAGCCGACGAGCCGTACCCACGTGTCCTTTCTTTCTTTACTGCTGTGACTTGCATTCTAGAAAATAAACAGAATATAACATTAACCCCTTCAAGTCGCGGCCCTTTTTCGTTTTTGCGTTTTCATTTTTCACTTCCCTCCTTCCCAGAGCCATAACTTCTTTATTTTTCCGTCAATATGGTCATGTGAGGGCTTATTTTTTGCGGGACGAGTTGTACTTTTGAAAGACACCATTAGTTTTACCATGTCTTTTACTAGGAAACAGGAAAAAAATTCCAAGTGCAGTGAAATTGCAAAAAAAGTGCAATCCCACACTTGTTTTTTGGCTTTTTTGCTAGGTTCATTAAATGGTAAAACTAACCTGCCATTGTGATTCTCTAGGTCATTACGAGTTCATAGACACCTAACATGTCTAGGTTATTTTTTATCCAAGTGGTGAAAAAAATTTCAAAACTTTGCTTAAAGAAAAAAAAAAGTGCCATTTTCCGATACCCGAAGCGTCTCCATTTTTCGTGATCTGGGGTCGAGTGAGGGCTTATTTTTTGCGTGCCGAGCTGACGTTTTTAATGATACCATTTTGGTGCAGATACATTCTTTTGATCACCTGTTATTGCATTTTAATGCAATGTCACGGCGACCAAAAAAACGTAATTCTGGGGTTTGGGATTTTTTTCTCGCTACGCTGCTTAGCGATCAGCTAAATGCTTTTTATTATTGATCGGGCGATTCTGAACGCTACGATACCAAATACGTGTAGGTTTTTTTTTTTTTATTTTATTTAGGATGGAGCGAAAGGGGGGTGATTTAAACTTTTATATTTTTTATATTTTTTTCATATTTTTAAAAACATTTTTTTTTTACTTGTGCCATGCTTCAGTAGCCTCCATGGGAGGCTAGAAGCTGGCATAGCCTGATCGGCTCTGCTACATAGCAGCGATCATCAGATCGCTGCTATGTAGCTGAAATGCAGGTGTGCTGTGACCGCCGACCACAGGGGGGCGCTCACAGCAGGCCAGCATCAGTAACCATAGAGGTCTCAAGGACCTCTATGGTTACCTTCCTGATGCATCGCCGACCCCCGATCATGTGACGGGGGTCGGCGATGACATCATTTCTGGCCGCCCGGCCAGAAGCGTCGGTGAAATGCCGCTGTCTGCGTTTGACAGCGGCATTTAACAGGTTAATAGCGGCGGGTGAATAGCGATTTCACCCGCCGCTATTGCCCGCACATGTCAGCTGTACAAAACAGCTGACATGTCGCGACTTTGATGTGGGCTCACCGCCGGAGCCCACATCAAAGGGGGTGACACGGCATGCGCAGTACTACTACGGCGCATGTCGTGAAGGGGTTAACATAAAACCTTAAAAACAGGGAGGGAGGGTGGGACAGACACCTCTGGGACCCAAAACAGAGGGGGAAGATTAGGAGAGGGCGGCAACAAGCCACTATATATATCTCCTGAAGAGGCTGTAATGAACTTTCCATTCCTTCCGTTGGCCCTACAAATTTTAACCCCGCACCCTCACCCCATTAGCTAGTTGGCAGGAGGGAAGCAGCATGATCTGAAACCATAAGGGAATGAAGGGAAGGGGACGCAGTTGTCAGAGGCAACCTCCTTACACAGTACCTGCCAAAAGGGAGGAGAAACAAATTAAATCATACATTTTAAGGTACAGGCACACTGGCCAACTTAACAACGATATCGCTAGCGATCCGTGACGTTGCAGTGTCCTGGCTAGCGATATCATTGAGTTTGACACGCAGCAGCGATGTGGATCCTGCTGTGACATCGTTGGTTGGAGCAGAAAGTCCAGAACTTTATTTCGTCGCTGGATCTCCCGCAGACATCGCTGATTCGGCGTGTGTGACGCCGATTCAGCGATGTCTTCACTGGTAGCCAGGGTAAACATCAGGTTACTAAGCGCAGGGCTGCGCTTAGTAACCTGATGTTTACTCTGCTTACCAGTGTAAATGTAAAAAAACCAAACGCTACATACTTACATTCCGGTGTCTGTCGCGTCCCCCGACAGATTACAGCGGTGACGTCACCGCTGTGCTTTACGGCCAGCCGGCACTCACAGTGAGTGCAGGAAAGCAGAACGCCGGGGAACAGACACCAGAATGTAAGTATGTAGTGTTTTTTTTTTTTTACGTTTACGCTGGTAACCAGGGTAAACATCGGGTTACTAAGCATGGCCCCTGTACCAGGGGACTTCGCATAGTTGGTCGCGGGAGAGCCGTCTGTGTGACAGCTCTCCAGCGACCACACAGTGACGCTGCAGTGATCGGGATCATTGTCTAGATCGCTGCAGCGTCGCTAAATGTGATGGTACCTTCAGAGACTATCCTAAGCAAAAATGAATGTGTGTGAAACTGGCCCCAAGCTTAACTCTGGAAATACAATGGAGTCTCCAGTTGTAATCATACATTCAGGAGTGAGGAATGGATTCCTTTAGAACAGTGTTCTCCAACTCCGGTCCTCAAGAGCCATAAACATGTCATCTTTTCAGGATTTCCTTAGTATTGCACAGGTGATTGAATGCTTGCTTGTCCAGGTGATGCAATTATCACCTGGGCAATCCTAAGGAAATCCTGAAAACATGACCTGTTGGTGGCTCTTGAGGACTGGAGTTGGGGAACACTGCTTTAGAACCTACCGATATAAGGAACACTTTGTGCTTGGAGTGTTAGCTGCTTGTCCGCTCCCAAATACGTGCAGGCCATTAGCAATAAATACAGATGAAAACAGGTGGCTATGCTTGATCTTCGATGAGACAAGAATGGTTACGTGCCATACTGTAGAATTACTGGTGGCACATATTTGTGATAAATCACTAGCATTGTTGCCCCCAGGTTTTTTTTTCTGGGCATGTGATCTGAAGTACCTAGCACTGGAGAAAGGCATGCAAGAAAATATATGTTTATTAGTGTAGGTACATGTAGGGGGTCAGTATTCATCTAAATGGGTTGTCTTGGATTTAAAAATATACATATAGTTGCTTTAATTAAAAAAACGCAGCTGTCCATGAGTTGTGCCTAAAATTTGAACTAAGCTCCATTGACGTAAATGAAGCAGATATTCAATACTTGTGAAGCACTGTTTTTGAAAGTCTCCTTCAAAGTATACTGTCATCTATGTGCATAATACTATATCTAGCCTTTAATTTAATTTTCAAAAATATTTAGAATTGAGAGTCCTCAGTGGTTGATACCTTTTAATGGCTAACTGAAAAGATGGTAACAAATTGCAAGCTTTCGAGACTACACAGGTCTCTTCATCAGGCATAGACTAAAAGAAATTCTAGTCTAATCTCGAAAGCTTGCAATTTGTTACCATTTTTTTAGTTAACCATTAAAAGGTATCAACCACTGAGGACTCTCAATTCTAAATATTTTTCTATCTACTGGCTAACACGGTACCAAGATATATATCTTTCCTGTCTCTAATTTTCAGTCGTCCCTCAGCTAGTAGGTGGAGTATAGCTGCTGTGAAATCTCATACACATATGTGAGAAATATCTGCTCTCCTATAGCTATGAAGCACACATTGAAAAAGCAGCAGCATTGAGGACTTTACACTGCATCAATTATCAGCGAATCTTTGAATCTAATTAGGACGTGAAGTGTTCCTCAGAAAGTAGCAACACATTCTGTCTATGTCTCTTTCATTCAGCTACTCCCTCCTTTTTTCCCCTCCCCTTTCCATAGACTTCATAAAGAAGCTGTAAATCGAAGAATCAGTGAACAAGAAGTGCAACCTTTTAAGAAGTGTAAACATTTTAGCAGTTCTTTAGAGTGTTTGATGCAGAGGCTAGAAAAAATGGCTTATACGTGGAAAAATAAGTTAATTTATCTGATAAAATATATTTAGACAAGATAAAGATATATTGTTCTACTAATTTATACAAAGTTGCTTGAAACAACAGTGGTCATTTATGTCTAGGTTCCAGTTTTGAAGATTACGTTTTGATAACTATGTTTACCTATCTGTAACAGTACAATATAGAAAGGCCGTATATCTAGCAATATTAATCTTGAATCAAGCACATAACTATCAGAGTAGAAAGCTTAGCAGCTTGGGGGTTGTCTTCACTGATAAGAAATGATTAAATGTAAGGGTCAGTGGCAGGAATGAAAAATTACAGATATAGAAAGAGAACTTTGCTACATGAAGAGAGAAATGGCATGAAATGCAGGCTATTAAAGGGCTGAAGATATTAGAAATTCACAAAGGGAAGAGTATAATAATAGAATGATGATAAATATTGTGTACTTGTAAAATTCTGATTCACTCATTGCTTACGATTGTTATGGTGGTGTGGCCACATGGTTACTTCCCAGCCCTACAAAGAAGAGTCCCACAGAAGAGGTGGAAGTTTACGGGTGAAAGACGAACTCTACCATCAAACAAAGTGATTATTTAATTTTGACTAAAGGCTTTAATTCAATATTGCCTACTATGTATTATATAGTAATAAGGATAATTAAGAGTTATTATGTAATCTCTCTTCCTGGAGAACTCTGTGTCTGGGGTCCATGTCCAAACAGTAGGTGTTCAGTATGGACCCCGGACTTTACTGTTTGGGTTCACCTGTAACTAGCTCTAACATCTTCCTCTGGGCAATATTTATTGATGATGTTTTAGTCCTTTGTCATGATCGATGTGTCATTTTCAATGATTCGTGGAATGTTTAAATGTAAACGACATAGGATTGAGATTCACTTTTGAAATCAGTGTGACAGAATTGTCTTTCCTAGATTTGTACATCAGTAAAGATAGACAAGGTAATATAGTTACAAAGACATACCGTACACCAACGGCGACTAACAACCTTCTACAATGGGAAAGTCATCATCCAGTGTCACTACAGAGGGGTATACCAAAGATAAATAGCTTCATATCAGAAGGAATTGTTCCAATATTGCAGTTTATGCTGCTGGATTAGACCATATAATGCTGTTACCTAAAAAATTTACATTAGGGATTTGGCTAATTGCAAGACAGTAGGTGTTATCTACATGGCAACATGTTTATGTCTCCTAAACTACAAAGGAGAAAAACAAAAGACAATTTAGAAAACGAGTAAGTGAACATTTGGGTGACATTAGACATAAGAGGGAAACCCTCCTAGACAGACATGTTAGAAACCATCATCAACATAACAATAGAGCAATTTCTCTCTGTGTAATTGAAGTGGTCAGGCAACATGCACAAAAAGAAGATTGAAATAAACGGCTACTTCAAAAAGAATGTCATTGGATTTTTCTCCATAAAAATTTGTACCTAATGGACTTATAGAACAATTGACGTATTGTAGTTTTATTTGATCAGTTTGGTAACCATCAACAACAACTAATCAGAGATGATGGCTAGTGATGAGTGAATACATTCGGCAGTATTTGTTACTAACACGAATAGTACGGTATTCGGACCATTCGTTACTTGACGAGTAATTAGGAATTCGCCTCTGTATATTCAAGTGACCCATCCAGCATGTTTGGCGCTTCAATTGCAGTGAACATGCTGGGCTGGCTTGCCAATCACAGTAATGCTTACACCATCTTTGATGTGGCATTACTGTGATTGACTGGCCTTACAGCTTCTTAGGGAATATTTAAAGGCTGCCAGTGCCATCTTGCGCACATTGCAGCCGGAAGCAGTGTAGGGAGAGCATAGTTAGAGCATAAAGACAGTGAAAGTAGTGTAGGGAGAGTGATAGGAGTTTATATTGAGCGTTTAAACATTCCAAAAAGCTCTTTTAAGAGCTGAAGATTGTGAAGAGATTAGATTACTTGTTTGTTTTGTGGGAATTTCAGTAGTATTGAGAGATTTAATAGGAGGGATGGAGGGTGGGTGAAAGGCAGGCATCTGGGTGGGTGTTCTGATCATTGCAAGTACATGCTGCAGATCTCTGCTGTTTTTTCCACTGTGTTGTATAGTAGTTATTATTAGGAACAGACTGATTAGGGTGAAATAGGGAGGGTTTCATCTGCTACCATAATATACAAATTAGCTATTTGTAAAGGGAAATTAATATTAGGTAGCAACAGCATATACAAAACAGTTTTTTAGGAGCTACACAATATTCCTGTCTAGCAAGCCTTTTTTTTATACACAAAATCATACTCGTCAGTTCCAGTATAGAGTAACATCCATTCTTTAATCTAATTGCTGAATAATATTGCTCGTCTATGGCTTAAATACTATTTGTCTAGCAGTGGTGCGACTGGCGCAAACCCTCTTGAGCTATTGAAACGTCACAATTTTACATTAATTTCCCTGAGTCTGTTGATGGCGTACCTCACAAAGGTAATTAAAAAAATTCCCCTCAAAAAAATATTTGTTTAAGAAATAGTGTGTCTATATCTAGCAGTTGTGCGACTGGCGCAATCTGGATAGAAATAAATATATGTGACAATTTAGCAGGGGCAATAATCTACATTGCTCCACATTTGGAGTGTGTCAGCAAGGTGATTGAAAAAACTCATAATTTCTATTGTTTAAAAAAAATAGCATTTCTTTATCTAACAGTTGTGAGACTGGCACAATCCAGGTAGAGATAATCTTATGCGACAATTTAACAGGGGCAATAATCTTCATTAGGCCGGTTTCACACATCCTGATATTTCCGGTAGCGGAAAAACTGGTATCGGAGATATCCGTGTGCATGTGTCTGTGTGTCACATCCATGTGGCATCCGTGTGCAATCCGTGTGCAATCCGTGTGTACCATCCGTGTGCTGTCCCTGTGGATACGTGCCAGAGCCAAAGGTTTGTATCTGAAAATGAAGGGTTAATGCAGTAATTAAATGGTTATAGATGTCAAAGGTGTGATTCATTAGTGATTATGTATTTGAAGCTTGTCAAAAAAGTGTCTCAATGACATCTCAGCTTTGGTTTGTGTGTTAGTAGTCCTTTAGCGTAACAAATATGTCAAGGTCTAGACACCTGGCTAGTAAAGAAACAATTTGTTTCAATGTTAACCCTATAACTTTTAAAACTCACACGGCCAGCACACAGACGGCATTCATGTGCAGTACATGTTTACACAGACCCATTGACTTGTATGAGTCCGTGTGATCCGTGCAGCTGCATAAAAACAAATATGTTGACATGTGGGGCACATGGACACACGGTCCGTGAAAAAACAGATATGTGCACAGACCCTTTCATTTGAATTGGTCTACATGTGTCAATGTCTTCAGTACATGTGAAAACTGTCACCACACGTAACACAGACACTGATGTGTGAAACCAGCCTTACTCAGAATTTGGAGTGTCAGCAAGGCGATAGCAAAAAATTCATAATTTCTATTGTTTTAAAAAACTGCGTTTCTTTATCAAGCAGGTGTGACAGGCGCAATCTGGGCAGAGATAATCTTACTTGACAGTTTAGTGGGGGCAATAATCTTCACTACTCCGCATGTTAGAGGGGCAATACACGGTATTAAGAAATGGGGTATGTGAACATTTGATGAGGGTCATTTGAATGTTTTGGGTTGTCATTATGATTTAAAAAGAGAAAACACAGTAGTTTGACACCTTACAGTGGCGTTACCCGCTATGACAGTTGTTCCACTGGGATCCAGTGGCAAAAATGAACTGTGGAGCTTACAAAACACAGGTTTCAAGGCACCTGCTGGCACTCTGCTAATTGTCAGCTAGGAACATATAATGACATGGCGGTGGACCTGGACATGGTGACAGGCATAGCCCAAAATTAAAATGGGCATATTTGAAATGGCATTGTAAAATGATGGGGAATATGTATTCCACTATTTGACATGAGGGAGGGTCCTCCCAAATGTGGGAGTGAGAGCTCTCATAAATGTTAAAGTAAAAAATAAAGTCAAAACGCTCCATGTGAAAATGGGAGGTATATATTTTTTATTACTTATTTTGCATTATATACATGTAAATAGGAAATAATGTTTCTTAGCATTTTTCCCTTTAAAAAAATGTTGGTTTTGTTTGGTAGGTCTTTTTAAAAATCTGTTAAACCGGCGCTATAGTCTGACAACATTATTCCCAGATACCACATGTGAGTCAGAAAGGCATGCAGGCATCTTCTCCATGCTGTTCCCATTTAGTTTTAGCTCTTTCCCATCCATTCAGCTTTTTTCTCATGTCCCCAGACCTGTTTGTTGGGCGCAGAAGGAAAATATTTGGCTTTCCCATTGACCTGCATTGGATTCGTTATTCGGTACGAATACACAGATATTAGAAATTATTCATGCCGATTTTCCCGAATCTGAATATTTCACTATTTGCTCATCACTAATGATGTCCCCTGCTAAAAGGGTCAGTTATAATTTTTAACGTTTATGTTATATATATTTACTATTACCGTATATATTCAAGTATCAGCCGAGATTTTCAGCCTATTTTTTTAGCCTGAAAGTGCCCCTCTCGGCTTATACTCGAGTCATTGTCCCAGGTGGGTCGGCGGGGAAGGGGGAGCGGAGACTGTGACATACTCACCTGCTCCTGGTGAGGTCCCTGCATCTCCGATGGTCTCCGATCGCTGACAGCTTCTTCCAGTGTTGAGCGGTCAAATGGTACCGCTCATTACAGTAATGAATATGGACCCAACTCTACTCCCATAGGGGTGGAGCCGCATATTCATTACTGTAATGAGGGGTAATGGTGACCACTCAACGTTGGAAGAAGCTGTCAGTGCCCGGAGACCGGAGATGCAGGAACCGCGCTAGGAGCAGGTGAGTATAATGGGGAGGGGGAGCACTGCGTGATATTCACCTCTCCTCATTCCAGCGCTGCTCCGTATTCCGCGTCCTGTGCAGTGACGCTCAGGTCAGAGGGCACGATGATGTGGTTAGTCCGCTCCCTCTACCTGAATGTTAGTGCAAAGGACGCGGAAGACACAGCGGCACCAGAAAGAGGACCAGTGAGTATTGCAAGTGCTGGGGGCCTGAGCGACGAGAGGTGAGTGTGTCATTTTTTTTAATCACAGCAACAGCTTATGGGGCAAATATCTTTATGGAGCACTTTATGGGGCCATATTCAACGTTTGTGTAGCATTATATGGGGCAAATATCTCTGGAGCATCTTCTGGGGCCATAATCAACATTTGTGCAGCATTATATGGGGCAAATATCTTTATGGAGCATCTTATGGGGCCATAATCAACATTTGTGCAGCATTATATGGGGCAAATGTCTCTATGGAGCATCTTATGGGGCCCTTATTAACCTTTGTGCAGCAATATATGGGGCGCATTTGAATATGGAGCATCTTATGGGGCCCATCATGAACTGTATGGAGCATTATATGGGGCTCCTGATTCAATATGTATATTCAAAAACACTTAACCTACTGATGTCTCAATTAATTTTACTTTTATTGGTACCTATTTTTATTTTTGACATCTGCCGGTAGCTGCTGCATTTCCCACCCTAGGCTAATACTCGAGACATTAAGTTTTCCCAGTTTTTTGTGGCAAAATTAAGGGGGTCGGCTTATACTCGGGTCGGCTTATACTCAAGTATATATAGTAATTCTGTAATTCAAATATCAACAAATTTTTAATCCTGTACCCTCTATTAATGTCAGAATTCATTTCACTATCTTATAGAAATGGATTTCATCTATCATCTATTAAGTTCCAACTAAACTGTGAGCTATATCAATTTCAATCCTGATATTCTTAATCCTAAATTAGGAATTTGCTCTATGTCTTTAGTCCCTCTACATGTAACCATATGAGCTTTATGTGTGTACAAAAAATCCCCTGTAGAATTAGACATTTAGGTAACCTTTCACCACTTTGAATTACATGCAGAACTGTGAGATTGGACCTGTTGGCATTGCAGCCTCTAGTGTTGACCTAGAAATGGACATGTACATTGCAACACTGGAGACACATAAACAGACAAGGGACAACTAGATTAGATACATGTCTTGCACTCTGGAATTAGGATATTGTACGAGATCATCTGACATGGACTGGGATATATTGGATGAGTGTTATTCGTAAGCGAAGACTACCAGCAGGAAAATCACTTCCACTACAATTCATCTATTTGGCAGCATGTACTCCA
This sequence comes from Ranitomeya imitator, assembly GCF_032444005.1. Lineage (NCBI taxonomy): Eukaryota > Metazoa > Chordata > Amphibia > Anura > Dendrobatidae > Ranitomeya > Ranitomeya imitator. The sequence continues at coordinate 269,951,619 of NC_091286.1, read as the reverse complement.
TTCCAAGATCTCCTGAGGAACCACAATATGGAGGGGAAACGCATTAACATGCTACATGTGAACTAATAAGTATCCTGTCACATGTATTTATCATATAACTAAGAAGTCATTTTTTGCCATGTGTTGTTGCATATGTGTATGAGGTAACTGAAACACTGTCTCTTTAAGAAAAGGCTTGGTTTATTGTAGTAGCATAATCCAAGCTGGGAAAGTAAACACGGCCCTCTGGGCAAAACAAAGAAACAAAAAACACAGTCCTTTTCCTAGCAGGGCTCAGCCTGTTCACAGGCAGCAATGTCCACAGTTCAGATTGAGCATGCAACTTCCTGGAGTGTTCTCTCTCCAGGCAACCACTGAACACTGGAAGCTCTGGCAGTCAGCCATTTAAGCCAAGACCATGTGACTCCTTCATCAATCACTTGATCTCAAGATCACATAGGTGGAGATATGATAGACCCCTCCCACCCTCTCTATGAAGATCCACTAAAACCAGCCCATAACATAACTCTCATTTAAACTGCCCAACACGTAGTGTACTGGAGGAAACTACTCTGGTTTCATATCACTGATGCCATCAGGGGCAGTGGCACATATCTCCACTCCATCACTTCACCAGTGACTCACATGTATTATACTATTTTAATGCAATTGCAGCATGAGCTATGAACTAGAGCCCTACCACTTTTGGATGTATTAGATGGTTGATTTATTTATGTTTTTTTTTACAAAACACTACTATCTTTATCCCATGTGAATTACAGGGATGTAAAGTGTAAACTGGAGGTTTTTTTGCTGCACAGGTCCATCATATTTTTACATAATTGTGCATGTGTATAACAATCCCTTTTTTGGTCGCTGGTTGGTAATGTTTTGGATGTTTTATCCTGATTTATTTAATCATTGATGTTGGTACACAATGTTAACTGTGGTCTTCTTATATGCAGTATTTAATTAATACAGGATATTAATTTTGTAGAGTTTGATCCTGTTGTCCCATTAGTTGTTCCTATGCACAATATCTTATGTGTATGTATGTGCTTGATGCCAGATGTGGTAGCTAGTGCTACAATAGCGTTTTTAATCTACAGTCATGGACAAAAATTTTGAGAATGAGACAAATATTAATTTTTCCAAAGTCTACTGCTTCATTTTTTCTAATGGCAATTTGCATATACTCCTGAATGTCAGAGTGATCAGCTTAACAGCAATTACTGTACTTGCAAAGTCAATATTTGCCCAAAAAATGAACTTTAACCCCCAAAACACATTTCAACATCATTGTAGTCCTGCCTTAAAAGGAGCAGCTAACATCGTTTTAGTGATTGATCCATTAACACAGGTGTGGGTGTTGATGAGGACAGGGCTGGCGATCAATCAGTCATGATTAAGTAAGAATGACATCACTGGACACTTTAAAAGGAGGCTGGTGCTTGGTATCATTGATTCTCTTCAGTTAACCATGGTTATCTCAAAAGAAACACGTGCAGCCATCATTGCACTGCACAAAATGGCCTAACAGGGAAGAGTATCGCAGCTACAAAGATTGCACCTCCGTCAACAATCTATCGCATCATCAAGAACTTCAAGGAGAGAGCTTCCATTGTTGTCAAAAAGGCTCCAGGGCGCCCAAGAAAGACCAGCAAGCGCCAGGACCGTATCTTAAAACTGTTTCAGCTGCGGGATCGGACTACCAGCAGTGCCGAGCTTGCTCAGGAATGGCAGCAGGCTGGTGTGAGTGCTTCTGCACGCACTGTGAGGCGGAGACTCTTTGAGCAAGGCCTGGTTTCAAGGAGGGCAGCAAAGAAGCCACTTCTCTCCAGAAAAAACATCAGGGACCGACTAATATTCTGCAAAAGGTACAGGGAGTGGACTGCTGAGGACTGGGGCAAAGTCATTTTCTCTGATGAATCCCCTTTTCGATTGTTTGGGACATCTGGAAAACAGCTTATTCGGAGAAGAAGAGGTGAGCGCCTCCACCAGTCTTGCCTCATGCCAACTGTAAAGCATCCTGAAACCATTCATGTGTGGGGTTGCTTCTCAGCCAAGGGAATCGGCTCACTCACAGTCTTGCCTAAAAACACAGCCATGAATAAAGAATGGTACCAGAATATCCTCCAAGAGCAACTTCTCCCAACCGTCCAAGAGCAGTTTGGCGCCCAACAATGCCTTTTCCAGCATGATGGAGCACCTTGCCATAAAGCAAAGGTGATAACTAAATGGCTCATGGAACAAAACATAGAGATTTTGGGTCCATGGCCTGGAAACTCCCCAGATCTTAATCCCATTGAGAACTTGTGGTCAATCATCAAGAGACGGATGGACAAACAAAAACCAACAAATTCTGGCAAAATGCAAGCATTGATTATGCAAGAATGGACTGCTATCAGTCAGGATTTGGTCCAGAAGTTGATTGAGAGCATGCCAGGGAGAATTGCAGAGGTCTTGAAGAAGAAGGGTGAACACTACAAATATTGACTTGCTGCATTAACTCCTTCTAACTGTCAATATAACCTATTGGTACTCATAATATGATTACAATTATATTTCTGTATGTGATATAAACATCAGACAAACACTAATAAAAACCAGAGGGCAGCAGATCATGTGAAAATATAATTTTGGTGTCATTCTCAAAACTTTTGGCCATGACTGTAGTCAGCCACACCATTAATAGGGCTGACCTAGGGCCAGACATCATTGAGTGGGAGTGCCAAGTCATGATTTCACTTAGGGTGCCAACCTAAGTGGTCAGGCAGGACAACTAGATAAGGGACATTTAGGGAATTAATAGGCAGGATGGTTATCTGATGTTTATGCACAATTAAACCATTGACTTTTCACAGGTCACAAATATGTTCTCTACTAAACAATCTAATTTATTACTCAGGTCTTTTTCTGATATCCACCTGTGATCAATCGCTGTTTTCATCTTTTAACAACTGGTGGATATCATGCAAACCTGTACCACTCTATATCTTGTTTGGTAGCACAGATTTTTCTCCTATTTTTGTACTTAGGATGTCTTTTTGAAATTTTAAATATTGAAATAAAACTATATTTTTATGGGATTTTTTTCATCCATGATATACAGGTGACACCTGCTAATGATGGTGCTGGCTCTACTTGTGTGCAGTGTATACAGGTACATCAGTTTGTGGGAAGTTACCTCCTGTGTCTTACATGGATGTTGCAAAGGGGTTAATAAAAAGTCCTTTCCAAATTCACCTACCACAAGCAATCCAGCAGCACGGGCAGGAAAGAGACTCTTCCAATCCGACTGCGCTCTGACACCCTGCTCCAGCGTGATGTGATTATGGGACGCCTCCACTCCAACTGTGCTCTTACACCCTGCTCCAGATGTGCTCTACCTTTGACCTGGTGTCTGCTATCCCGAGGATGCTCTGTAGACCACAGACAACAGTCTCAGGGGCCTTGAGGCATGTATTTGAGCCCCTGATATAGACATTTAAGCAGTAAAGAAGCTACATGTACTAGAATTTTGGACCACCAAATCAGAGAGTGTAATATTTAACTAAACGCATAAATCAAGAAAAATGATATCCAAATATGAGATTGTTTGTGTTGTCTTTGCATAAAAATGAAGTTTCTCCCATAAGATCTAAGCTCACCCAAATAAAAAGAGAGGAAATGCTCCGTGTCTATAAGAGAAAATGCCAATGACGCAGATGGATCAACATAAAAATAGCTGACAGCAACACAGAACTGTTTAAGCCAGGCTGGGTAAACATAGTGTGGCACCAGCTCGCTATCTTCATGTTCCTTATCAGTTCTCATGACAACCGTTTTTTTGCTATCAGCTAACATGAGGTTTAATCAGTGCAGTCATGTTTTCTTCTGGTCTATGTAGATGCAGATAGATATTATATTTTATAATATTGACCTTGTAGCCGCGCAGATCAAAAGCTGAATATGGTTCCAGCGGCCATAAAGTTGGAAAGTGTCTTTTATTGATAGGCATTTATCACATATTACCCAGTGCTCTGTAGATACAAAAGAATATCAGCTAAAACAACTCAGAATAAATCTGCAGTAATTCCTTTGATCTCTTGGCTTAGCAAGCCGCAGACATATAGACAGGTGTGAGCATTATACCAGCGAACCTCATCCCCGCTTTCCCTGCTTCCTCGTTATAATAAGAGTGCCATAAGAGGACTGCATAATATTTTGTAATGAGATAATGTTAAGGGCCTCTAGTATGCTCAGTGGTGGTGTATGTGGATTTGTGGACCCACTGTGCCGGGCCTCCTGATGGTGGAGACAGACTGGGCTGCAGGTAGCCACCAGGTACCACTACTGGGCAGAATCCGGTGCTGCAGCTGCTGACCCCAGTGGTCAAGTACGCTGACACTGAAAAAAGGCTGGGTCTCCATTCAGACTAGTAAATTCCAGACCGGTACAGAAAGGTTACTGACACAGATTCGGGCTCGGTGCAGACATGCCAGTTTATGATACTGGATCAGGGTTTGGCCACACAAGGACAAGGGGACAATGCTCAGGCACTGGCCATTCACAGACCAGGGGATGAAGTTCAGGCAATGGCCACTCTGGGACCATGTGATGAGGTTCAGGCACTGGCTGCTCTAAGACCAGGGGATGAGGTTCAGAAGCTGGCAGCTCCGGCACAAAGGGACAAGGTTCAGGTGCTGGACGCTCTGGAGTTAGGGGACACCCGATACAGGGCTGGCCACACTGTGACTAGTGAACTACGGACACAGTAGTGGCAACATCGGGACCAGGGAACTACAAATGACTAGCCACACTGAGACCAGAGGACTTTGGATACAGGACTAACCACACTAGGACTAGGGATACAGGTTCATGACACTGGCTGCACCAGAACCAGGGGACGTCACAGCTCATTAGTGGTACACCTTACTCATAATGACTCTACACATTACTTGACGACTCCCTAGAGGAGAGGGTGTATTTTATATTGGATGACTTCCAACAATTGGATGGTAGTCATCTTGCAAGTGTACTAATTATAGTAAATGCCTGTCAGCTGCAAGCTGAGGGTATTTAGTATATGCATGCTGCCCCTTTAAGAACAGGGAAGCGCTCACATGCTCATAGTAGGCGCGCCCCCGGGACTGCGGCACTCACACAGGACCAGAAAGTGACATGGAGCAGGAGCATGCTGTGGACCGCACCGAGGGTCGTGGCGATGAGTAAACTGGCAATAGCGCTACAGCTTCTCATAATCACAAATATTGAAATTGAATTGTAGGTTGGACAACAAGTCTTTCTGAGCTCTAATGTCCACCATATATACGTAGTATCACAGTATCCTTCAGAAGGACCACTGGTACACTACTGTCTATGTGTAATAGATATCCGAGAGGGAAAGCATTATCAAAAGTCCCATAGTTTATTCTCTGTAATATAAAAAAGTCACAAGGATTGACAGACAGGTTACAGGATGGTAAAGCAGTGAGCAACTGTGGGTGACTTTTGCCTTGGATCAGCCATCTCTGCTATCTAGGACTAAATCTTGTTCATAATATCTATGGGAAATGAGACTCTCTACTCCCATGTGACATCTCATCTTTCCACTATAGTGACCTTCTCTGTCATCCTTATTGACCTTCTCTGCTGGAGAGATCTTTAAAGGGGCTGTCCACTACTATGACAACCCCTTCTTGAACTAAATGTTTGGCCCTAATAAAATAAAAAAGCCTATACTCAACTCCTGTGTCTGCGTCATTCCAGTGGTGCCAGCACTCACCATCTCGAGGTTCTCATGCGGTTTTGTGACATGAGGTGCCCGATGCACAATCAGTGCTGGCCTTCGTACGGACTGAATAAGAAGAGGAAGTCAGGGATGAGCTGCAATTCTGGCTTCCTCTTCAATAGGTACAAAGGCGGAGACAGTGACGCCGGACACCATGTGTCACAACACCGCACGAAAGCTCAGGGACCATGAGGGCTGACACCGCAGGAACAATGTCGGCACAGGCGATGAGTATAGGCTTTTTTATTTCATCAAGGCCAAACATTTAGTTCAAGAAGAGGTTGTCCTAGTAGTGGATAACTCATTTAATGGTAACACTTGAACACCCCAAAATTTTGAGAACGCACTGCATGTTATATACACATGTATACATAGATAGTAAATACACAAGAGAGTGTGAGGGCACCAATTCAAAAGCCTGTTTTTTTGTGTCAATTGTCCGATATTGCTAATTCTCAACCTCTTATACAGTTCTGTGTGGTGCAAAACTGAAGACCTGCATCAGACTCTCAAGAAGAAAAAGGAATTGTCAGCACTTACTTGATCTGCAAGTAAATCAGTCCATATTTATTTTCATTTCATCTTGGACAATCATATAAAGTGCGGTTGTGCTAGCAATGTTGCACCTGCAGGGATTTAACAAAAAAAAGGCATGATGGACAACGACCATTTCATGCTTCTGCAGGTCCTGTCGAAGGTGAAATGAAAATAAATATGGACTGATTTACCTGCAGATTGGGCGAGTGCTGGCAATTCCTTTTTCTTCCTGAGAGTCCTATTCATAGATAGTGCGGACACACATATATACACATACACACACCACATACACACATGTATATACATGGAACACATACTGTGCATTCAACATATAAATACACACAGCATATACACAAATACATTTACACAAAGCACATGCGAGGGGTGTTCATTAAAGATTTCTCCTGACCCTGTTCTATTTATCCCAGGATGCTGAAACTGCACACGTGTAATGTTATAAGTCTCTATAGGTTACCTGCCAATTTGCAACTTAGTACTGATAACAGTCTTGATTTTACAGATGCTGAAGTGGTGTGAGGTTTGATAATGGACCCAGTGGAATACAGAGCAGTTATCAAGTTCCTTTACTTGAAAAGCCGCACACCAAAGGAGACGTTCGATGATATGAAAGGGGTTTATGGTGATGATTCCCCATCATATGATGTAGTTAAGAACTGGCATCGTCAATTCAAATGTGATCGGACTTCGTGCAAACAGCTCCAATTCCAGGGCGACTCCACTCTACTATTGATGAACACACCATCCAGCAAGTGGAGGTCGCCATTTTGTAAAATCACTGCATAGCCATTCACCACCTAGCCCAAAATGTCAAGATTATTGTGGGGTCCATGGAAAAAATCATCCAAGACCATCTTCACATACATAAGGTATCCGCTCGCTGGGTTCCCCAGCTGCTCACACCTTTCCAGAAGCAGGAACGAGTTGAATGCTGTCAGGCCATGGAAACCAGGAGGACTTTTTCAACAGACTGATCTCACAGGATGAAAGCTGGGTCCATCACTATGATCCTGAGACTAAAGTCCAGTTGATGCAATTGAAGTATCATTACTTACCGCCTACAAAGAAGGCACGTGCCAAATCCTCGACAGGCAAAGTCATACTCACAGAGTAGTATGGATGGATTTTCTAACAAAGGGTACCATTATCACTGGGGCATACTATGCTTCACTGCTGCGGAAATTGTGGGAGGCCATCAAAACCAAAAGACGTGGCATGCTCACCAAACTTGTCCGCCTTCTGCACCAGTTCACAACTCACATGTTGCCCAATTGGAAGCATGATCCTGTGGCTTTGAAATTCTACCGCATTCCCCTTATTCACCCGACTTCGCACCATTGGATTTCCTCCTCTTTCCAACAATGAAGTTATATTTTAAGGGCAAGCATTATCCAGATGATGAGACTCGGATTTCCAAAGTCACGTGGCTAGGGTTGAGCGACTTTTACTTTTTTAGGATCGAGTCGGGTTTCTCAAAAGTCGAGTCAAGTGAAATCGGCTGATTATCGCAAAAAGTCGGGGATCGACTGAAACACGAAACCCAATGAAAGTCAATGGGGAAGTATAGTCGGCAGTGAGTGGAGGTCAGGAAAACACCTACAGTGCCCATTTTAATGGCAAAAACATCCATTCTTGTTACTGAAGCTTGTCAATCTTAATTTACCTTATAATAATAGTTAGGCATTGGAAATTGGGGGTCATTTGGCTAAAGTTGTGGGGGGTATGGCTGGTTCAAGTTTTTAGTGGGCCCAGGAAACGTGGACTACATCACGGCAGTGGAGCAGGGAGAGGTAAGTATTTCAACTTTGCAAGTGTTATGATCCAGAGCAAGCGGGGGGGGGCCCACTCGTTCGCATTAGCACTGGCACAGGGCCCTTCAAAGTATGGCGGTGTGTTTGCACGGCGGGGGCGCCTCCCACCGGCAGCGACACTTTTGCGTACTATGAGGGGCCCTGTGCCAGTGACGTCGCCAACGAGTATGCTCCCCCACCTGATGAAGGAACCTGCACTTTCATCTGCACCTTCCTCTTTGTCCCCGTGTAAGGTGGTATTGTATGCGGGAAGGGGAACCTGACTTTCAGCAGGGTCAGATTCTGGCTGTGTAGCGTGCAAGGGGAATGTAGTGGTCTGGGTCAATGTACTAGCAGACTCATCTAGCACTGGCTGGGCAATGGGCAGGATGAGGAGGAAACACAGATATAGGCCCAAATAATAAAGTGGGCTAAATGCAGTTCAAAATTGGTAACAGGACTAACCAGGCGGAATTGCTTTGTTCAGTGGAGGACAACTGTAATGAGAGGCTGACACAGTGAGTAGGCCCAAATTAGTAAGTAGGCTAAATGCAGTTCAAAATTGGTAACATGTTGTGAATTCCATTCTGGAGCTCCCTCCTGTGGTTGCTAATGGTATTTTTGTGAGTTCTGCCCTTGGGCTCCCTCTGGTGGTTTCGAGTGGAATTGCTGCTCCTTTAGGTAGCTGTAGCAGCTGCCTTCACTAATCGCCTTGCCTGGGTTTGTTATTTAAACCTGCTCTGGGCTTTAGTCCATGCCTGCTGTCAATGTTCTTGGTTGGATTTGGTTCTCTCCTTGGAATTTTCATATGGCCAGTCCTAAAAGATAAGTTTTTGCTAGTTTTTGTTTGTCCATTTGTTTGGACTCTATTGCTTTGCAAATATGTCTCTTTTTGTCCAGCTTGTCACTATGTCTTATTCAGGCTAGCTGGAAGCTCTGGGAAAGCAGATTTGCCCCTCCACACCATGAGTCGGTGTGGAGTTCATTTTTGTAAACTCTGCATGGATTTTGTAGTTTTTTATACTGACCGCACAGTATCCTTTTCTCTCTATCTAGTTTAGTATTGGCCTCCTTTGCTGAATTCTGATTTCATTTCTATGTACGTCTTTTCCCTCTCCATTCACAGTCAATATTTGTGGGGGGCTATCTTTCCTTTTGGGGGTTTTCTCTGAGGCAAGATAGCTTTCTATTTCCTTCTTTAGGGGTAGTTATTTCTTAGGCTGTGAAGAGGTGTCTAGGGAGAGTCAGGAACATCCCACGGCTATTTCTAGTGTTGTTGTTAGGATTAGGGACTGCGGTCAGTAGAGATACCACCTTCTCAGAGCTCGCTCCATGTTGGGTTTTTGCCACCAGGTCATATCAGTGTGGCCTCTTAACCACCAGGTCATAACAGTACAGCAGGCCGGAAATGAATTAAATGCATCTCAAAAGAAGGAAAAGAAAGTTCTGAACCATTTTTTTTTCTGTGCTCTGTTCTGTCTTTTTTTTCCTCTTGATATCTGGGTGGTGCTGGATATATGCTCTGGTATGGAGGTTCAGAGTTTGTTTTCTCGTGTGGATCAACTTGCTGCAAGAGTCCAGAGTATCCAAGATTATGTTGTCCAGACTCCGGCTCTAGAGCCTAGAATTCCTACTCCTGATTTGTTTTTTGGGGACAGATCCAAGTTTTTGAACTTAAATAGCTGCAAATTGTTTTTTTGCTTTGAAACCCTGTTCTTCTGGTGATCCCATTCAGCAAGTAAAAATCATCATATCCTTTCTGTGTGGTGATCCTCAAGACTGGGCTTTTGCTCTTGAAACAGGGGATCTGGCATTGTTGAGTGTGGATGCAGTTTTTCAAGCGCTCACATTGTTGTATGACAAACCTAACTCAGTAGAGCATGCTGAGAAAACACTGTTGGCCCTGTGTCAGGGTCAAGAAGCGGCAGAGTTATACTGCCAGAAATTTAGAAAATGGTCTGTGCTCACTAAGTGGAATGACGAGGCTCTGGCAGCTATTTTCAGAAAAGGTCTTTCTGAAACCCTTAAAGATGTTATGGTGGGCTTTCCTACGCCTACCGGTTTGAGCGAATCTATGTCTCTAGCCATTCAGATTGATCGGCGCTTGCGTGAGCGCAAGGTGGTGCACCATATGGCAGTGTCCTCTGAGCAAAGTCCTGACTCTATGCAATGTGATAGGATTTTGACTAGAGCAGAAAGACAGAAATTCAGACGTCAGAATGGCCTGTGTTTTTACTGTGGTGATTCTGCTCATGCTATTTCTGATTGCCCTAAGCATACAAGGAGGGTTCCTGGGTCTGTTACCATTAGTATTGTACAGCCTAAATTTCTCTTGTCTGTTACCCTGATTTGCTCATTGTCGTCCTTCTCTGTTATGGCATTTGTGGATTCTGGCGCTGCCCTGAACTTAATGGACTTAGAATTTGCCAAGCGCTGTGGTTTTTCCTTGGAGCCTTTGCAGAGTCCTATTCCCTTAAGGGGGATTGATGCTACGCCATTGGCCAAGAATAAACCGCAGTATTGGACTGAGTTAACCATTTACATGGCTCCAGCACATCAGGAAAATATTCGCTTTTTGGTGTTGCATAATTTGCATGATGTTGTTGTGCTGGGTTTTCCATGGTTACAGGTAACCCAGTGCTGGATTGGAGATCTATGTCTGTAACTGGTTGGGGTTGTCAGGGGATACATAGTGATATTCCTTTGATGTCCATTTCCTCGTCCCCTTCTTCTGAAGTTCCTGAGTTTTTGTCGGATTTCCAGGATGTATTTGATGAGCCCAAGTCCAGTTCTCTGCCTCCTCATAGGGACTGCGATTGTTAATTAATTAGCCATTAATTTGATTCCTGGCTGTAAGTTCCCTAAGGGCCGACTTTTCAATCTGTCTGTGCCAGAGCATGCCGCTATGCGGAGTTATGTAAATGAATCCTTGGAGAAGGGGCATATTCGCCCGTCTTCGTCACCGTTGGGAGCGGGATTTTTTTTTGTTGCCAAGAAGGATGGCTCCTTGAGACCCTGTACAGATTATCGCCTTCTCAATAAGATCACTGTCAAATTTCAGTACCCTTTACCTTTACTTTCTGATTTGTTTGCTCGGATTAATGGTGCCATTTGGTTTACTAAAATCGACCTTCGAGGGGCGTATAATCTCGTGCGTATTAAACAAGGTGATGAATGGAAAACAGCATTTAATACGCCAGAAGGCCATTTTGAATATCTTGTGATGCCATTCGGGCTCTCTAAAGCTCCATCGGTATTTCAGTCCTTTATGCATGATATCTTCCGGAATTATCTGGATAAATTCATGATTGTGTATTTGGATGATATTTTGGTTTTCTCCGATGATTGGGAGTCTCATGTAAAGCAGGTTAGGATGGTATTTCAGGTCCTTCGTGCTAATGCGTTGTTTGTGAAGGGGTCTAAGTGCCTCTTTGGAGTTCAGATGGTTTCTTTTTTGGGTTTCATTTTTTCCCCCTCGGCTATTGAAATGGACCCTGTTAAAGTCCAGGCCATTCATGATTGGACTCAACCTACATCTGTAAAGAGCCTTCAGAAATTTTTGGGCTTTGCCAATTTTTATCGCCGCTTTATTGCTAATTTTTCTAGCGTGGTGAAGCCTCTGACCGATTTGACGAGGAAGGGCGCTGATGTGGTGAATTGGTCCTCTGCGGCTGTTGAGGCCTTTCAGGAGCTTAAACGTCATTTTACTTCTGCCCCTGTGTTGCGTCAGCCAGATGTTTCTCTCCCTTTTCAGGTTGAGGTTGATGCTTCTGAGATTGGGGCAGGGGCCTTTTTGTCTCAGAGAAATTCTGATGGCTCTTTGATGAAACCGTGTGCTTTCTTCTCCAGAAAGTTTTCGCCTGCTGAGCGTAATTATGATGTCGGCAATCGGGAGTTGTTGGCTATGAAGTGGGCATTTGAGGAGTGGCAACATTGGCTTGAGTGAGCCAAGCATCGCGTGGTGGTCTTGACTGATCACAAGAATCTGATTTACCTCGAGTCTGCTAAGCGGTTGAATCCTTGACAGGCTCGGTGGTCTCTATTTTTCTCACGTTTTGATTTTGTGGTCTCGTATATTCCGGGTTCTAAGAATGTGAAGGCTGATGCCCTTTCTAGGAGTTTTTTGCCTGATTCTCCGGGAGTTCTTGAGCCGCCTGGGATCCTCAAGGAGGGGGTGATTCTTTCTGCCATCTCCCCTGATTTGCGGTGGGTACTTCAGGAGTTTCAGGCTGATAAACCTGACCACTGTCCTGTGGAGAAATTGTTTGTTCCTGATAGATGGACTAGTAGGGTAATTTCTGAGGTTCATTGTTCGGTGTTGGCTGGTCACCCTGGGTTTTTCTGTACCAGAGATTTGGTGGCTAGGTCCTTTTGGTGGCCTTCCTTGTCGCGGGGTGTGCGTTCGTTTGTGCAGTCCTGTGGGACTTGTGCTCTGGCTAAGCCTTGCTGTTCCCGTGCCAGCGGGTTGCTTTTGCCTTTGCCTATTCCTGAGAGGCCCTGGACGCATATTTCCATGGATTTTATTTCTGATCTTCCTGTCTCTCAGAAGATGTCTGTCATCTGGGTGGTTTGTGACCGGTTTTCTAAGATGGTCCATTTGGTGCCGTTGCCTAAGTTGCCTTCCTCCTCTGATTTGGTTCCATTATTTTTTCAGCATGTGGTTCGTTTGCATGGTATTCCGGAGAATATTGTGTCTGACAGAGGTTCCCAGTTCGTTTCTAGGTTTTGGCGGTCCTTTTGTGCTAGAATGGGCATTGATTTGTCTTTTTCTTCAGCATTCCATCCTCAGACAAATGGCCAAACGGAGCGAACTAATCAGACCTTGGAAACCTATTTGAGGTGCTTCGTGTCTGCTGATCAGGATGATTGGGTGACCTTTTTGCCGTTGGCCGAGTTTGCCCTTAATAATCAGGCTAGTTCTGCTACCTTGGTTTCGCCTTTCTTTTGTAACTTTGGTTTTCATCCTCGTTTTTCTTCAGGGCAGCTTGAGCCTTCTGACTGTCCTGGTGCGGATTCCGTGGTGGACAGGTTGCAGCAAATTTGGACTCATGTGGTGGACAATTTGACGTTGTCTCAGGAAAAGGCTCAGCGTTTTGCTAACCGTCGTCGGTGTGTTGGTCCCCGGCTTCGTGTTGGTGATTTGGTCTGGTTGTCTTCTCGTCATGTTCCTATGAAGGTTTCTTCCCCTAAGTTCAAGCCTCGCTTTATTGGGCCTTATAGGATTTCTGAAATTATCAATCCAGTGTCTTTTCGTTTGGCCCTTCCAGCTTCCTTTTCCATTCATAATGTGTTCCATAGATCCTTGTTGCGGAGATATGTGGTACCTATGGTTCCCTCCGTTGATCCTCCTGCTCCGGTGTTGGTTGAGGGGGAATTGGAATATGTGGTGAAGATTTTGGATTCTCGTTTTTCGAGGCGGAAGCTTCAGTATCTGGTCAAGTGGAAGGGTTATGGCCAGGAGGATAATTCTTGGGTTGTTGCCTCCGATGTTCATGCTGCCGATTTGGTTCGTGCTTTCCATTTGGCTCATCCTGATCGGCCTGGGAGCTCTGGTGAGGGTTCGGTGACCCCTCCTCAAGGGGGGGTACTGTTGTGAATTCCGTTCTGGAGCTCCCTCCTGTGGTTGCTAATGGTATTTTTGTGAGTTCTGCCCTTGGGCTCCCTCTGGTGGTTTCGAATGGAATTGCTGCTCTTTTAGGTAGCTGTAGCAGCTGCCTTCACTAATCGCCTTGCCTGGGTTTGTTATTTAAACCTGCTCTGGGCTTTAGTCCATGCCTGCTGTCAATGTTCTTGGTTGGATTTGGTTCTCTCCTTGGAATTTTCATATGGCCAGTCCTAAAAGATAAGTTTTTGCTAGTTTTTGTTTGTCCATTTGTTTGGACTCTATTGCTTTGCAAATATGTCTCTTTTTGTCCAGCTTGTCACTATGTCTTATTCAGGCTAGCTGGAAGCTCTGGGAAAGCAGATTTGCCCCTCCACACCGTGAGTCGGTGTGGAGTTCATTTTTGTAAACTCTGCGTGGATTTTGTAGTTTTTTATACAGACCGCACAGTATCCTTTTCTCTCTATCTAGTTTAGTATTGGCCTCCTTTGCTGAATTCTGATTTCATTTCTATGTACGTCTTTTCCCTCTCCATTCACAGTCAATATTTGTGGGGGGCTATCTTTCCTTTTGGGGGTTTTCTCTGAGGCAAGATAGCTTTCTATTTCCTTCTTTAGGGGTAGTTATTTCTTAGGCTGTGAAGAGGTGTCTAGGGAGAGTCAGGAACATCCCACGGCTATTTCTAGTGTTGTTGTTAGGATTAGGTACTGCGGTCAGTAGAAATACCACCTTCTCAGAGCTCGCTCCATGTTGCGTTTTTGCCACCAGGTCATATCAGTGTGGCCTCTTAACCACCAGGTCATAACAGTAACAGTAGTAAAGGCACAGCTTTGTTCAGTGGAGGAGAACAGCAAGTAGCGGCAGACACCGTTAGTGGGCCCCAACCAAACTAGTTGTAGGCCAAATTCAGTTTAAAATTAAAACTACTTAACGAAAGCCTGAAGATTGAAGCACAGGAAAGTAAACCAGGACAACACCTTGGAGCGGCAGACACCGTTAGTAGGCCCCAACCAAACTAGTAGGCCAAATGCAGTTTAAAATTAAAACTACTTAACAAAAGCCTGAAGATTGAAGCACAGGAAAGTAAACCGGGAGAACACCTCGGAGCGGCAGACACTGTTAGTAGGCCCCAACCAAACTAGTAGGCCAAATGCAGTTTAAAATTAAAACTACTTAACGAAAGCCTGAAGATTGAAGCACAGGAAAGTAACTCAGGAGAACACCTTGGAGCAGCAGACACCGTTAGTAGGCTCCAGCCAAACTAGTAGGCCAAATGCAGTTTAAAATTAAAACTACTTAGCGAAAGCCTGAAGATTGAAGCTTAGGAAAGTAACCCAGGAGAACACCTCGGAGCGGCAGACACCGTTAGTAGGCCCCAACCAAACTAATAGGCCAAATGCAGTTTAAAATTAAAACTACTTAACAAAAGCCTGAAGATTGAAGCTAAGGAAAGTAACCCAGGTGAACACCTCGGAGCGGCAGACACCATTAGTAGGCCCCAACCAAACTACCAGTCCCAATGCAGTTTTCAAATTCCGATAGGCTGAAAACCTGACAATTGAAGCACAGCTTTTTTAAGAGGAGGACAGCTGTATTGAGTGGCGCAGACAGACACAGGTAGTAGGCCTTAAACCAAAAAGTTGGCTCAAAGCAGTTTAAAAAAGGTTACAGGTGTGCACGGGCAGCATTGGTGTGGTCATCGGAGGACAATTGGAAGGAGGGACCGCAGACAGACTTACTAGGCCTAAAATTAAAAAAGGAGGCTCTATGCACTTTTAAATAGGTTCGAGGGGTACACAGATAGCATTGGTGTGGTCAGTGGAGGACAATTGGAAGGAGGGACTGCAGACAGACTTACTAGGCCTAAAATTAAAAAAGGAGGCTCTATGCACCTTTAAATAGGTTCCAGGGGTACACAAGCAGCATTGGTGTGGTCAGTGGAGGACAATGGGAAGGAGTGTCTGACACAGTTAGTAGGCCAAAATAATAAATTGAGGTTAATGTCTGGCCCCAAAAAAAATTAACAAAGAAAAAGGTGGCATACCTAGGTACAGGGGTGGGCTCCTCTGCTGACTTGCAGACAGTGGTATTTGGTGCAAAGTATTAACTGGTGTAAATGTAGGACAGGGCCCCTGAATATTTTTACTAGCATCATACATGTCAACAAATTGGTATTGGCAGTGCCATTGAAGGATTTAACCGCATAGACTAAACAGTGGTGCAGCAGTGACAGATAATTTTGCAAGTGGTAGAGCACTGTTTGAGCTGGGGGGGACACTCTCTCGTGGCCGGCGGTACTGGCCCAGGGCCCCTCATGTTACAACGGTGTGTCTGACGTTGGGTGCGCACCACCACCGCCAGAAACACTTCATTGTACTATGAGGGACCCTGTGCCAGTGCCGTCGCCCAAAGGTGGGCACACCCACCTCTTCAGCCAAACGGCACTCGCATGGGTGCTTGCGCCAAGTGGTGACCACGGCCCCGTGGGGGGAGTCAGCCCATTTAGGGAGGTGTAAAAATGGCGTATGCTGGACATACAGCAGCTGCAAATGGAGAAATTGGAACAGTCAGTAAGACCAGTCCAAAAGCAAGACTTTTTACAGGAAAGCTAGGTGTCAGCCGGGAAAGGTGGGGCAAAATAATTAGAGCCTTATAAGCTACAGAGCTGATGCACAAAAATGTAGCCTCCACTGTACCTGCAAAGAAAAGGTGGTGTTGGACAGTGGAAATCGCTACAGCACAAGCGGTTTGGGGGTAAATCTTCCCATCCTAACAATATCCCTGCTTCAGACGAAGCTACAACAATCTCTCCCTATGCTCAGATCGGCAGAAGTAAGATGGCGGTCGGTGTGCACGCCCCTTTATAGCTCCTGTGACGCCGCAGAAAGCAAGCCAGTCACTGTAATGCCCTTCTCTAAGATGTTGGGGACTGAGACCTATGTCATCACGCTGCCCACACTCTGCGTCCACCTTCATTGGCTGAGAAATGGCGCTGAACGCGTCATATGAAACGCGACTTTGGCGTGAAGATCGCCGACCACATGGCCGATCCCACACTAGGATCGGCTCGGGTTTCACGAAACCCGACTTAGCCGAAAGTCGGTGATTTATGAAATTGATCCGTTTTGCTCAACCCTACATGTGGCTTTTGGAGCAACCTGTCGACTTCTACAAGTTAGGTGTTTACAGTTGCTTAAAGAGATGGGAGAAGTGTGTGTCCCTAGGTGGCACATACAGTATGTAGAGAAGGACTAATAGTTACATAGTTACATAGTTATTAAGGTCGAAGGAAGACTATAAGTCCATCTAGTTCAACCCATAGCCTAACCTAACATGCCCTAACATGTTGATCCAGAGGAAGGCAAAAAAAACCCATGTGGCAAAGAGTAAGCTCCACATTGGGGAAAAAAATTCCTTCCCAACTCCACATACAGCAATCAGACTAGTTCACTGGATCAACGCCCTATCAAGGAATCTAGTGTATATACCCTGTAACATTATACTTTTCCAGAAAGGTATCCAGTCCCCTCTTAAATTTAAGTAATGAATCACTCATTACAACATTATACGGCAGAGAGTTCCATAGTCTCACTGCTCTTACAGTAAAGAACCCGCGTCTGTTATTATGCTTAAACCTTTTTTCCTCCAAACGCAGAGGATGCCCCCTTGTCCCTGTTTCAGGTCTATGATTAAAAAGATCATCAGAAAGGTCTTTGTACTGTCCCCTCATATATTTATACATTAAAATAAGATCACCCCTTAGTCTTCGTTTTTCCAAACTAAATAGCCCCAAGTGTAATAACCTATCTTGGTATTGCAGACCCCCCAGTCCTCTAATAACCTTGGTCGCTCTTCTCTGCACCCGCTCTAGTTCAGCTATGTCTTTCTTATACACTGGAGACCAGAACTGTGCACAGTATTCTAAGTGTGGTCGAACTAGTGACTTGTATAGAGGTAAAATGATGTTCTCCTCATGAGCATCTATGCCTCTTTTAATGCATCCCATTATTTTATTTGCCTTTGTAGCAGCTGCCTGACACTGGCCACTAAATATGAGTTTGTCATCCACCCATACTCCCAGGTCTTTTTCATTGACGGTTTTGCCCAGAGTTTTAGAATTAAGCACATAATTATACATCTTATTACTTCTACCCAAGTGCATGACCTTACATTTATCCCCATTAAAGCTCATTTGCCATTTATCAGCCCAAGCTTCTAGTTTACATAAATCATCCTGTAATATAAAATTTTCCTCCACTGTATTAATTACCGTGCAGAGTTTAGTGTCATCTGCAAATATTGAAATTCTACTCTGAATGCCCCCTACAAGGTCATTAATAAATATGTTAAAAAGAAGAGGGCCCAATACTGACCCCTGTGGTACCCCACTGCTAACCGCTACCCAGTCCGAGTGTGCTCCATTAATAACCACCCTTTGTTTCCTATCCCTGAGCCAGCTCTCAACCCACTTACACATATTTTCCCCTATCCCCATTATTCTCATTTTATGTATCAACCTTTTGTGTGGCACCGTATCAAAAGCTTTTGAAAAGTCCATATACACTACATCCACTGGGTTCCCTTGGTCCAATCCGAAACTTACCTCTTCATAGAAACTGATCAAATTAGTCTGACATGAACGGTCCCTAGTAAACCCGTGCTGATACTGGGTCATGAGGTTATTCCTTTTCAGATACTCCAGTATAGCATCCCTTAGAATTCCCTCCAGGATTTTACCCACAGTAGAGGTTAAGCTTACTGGCCGATAATTTCCAAGTTCAGTTTTTGTCCCCTTTTTGAATATTGGCACCACATTTGCTATACGCCAGTCCTGTGGTACAGACCCTGTCATTATGGAGTCTCTAAAGATTAAAAATAATGGTCTATCAATGACTGTACTTAATTCCTGCAGTACTCGAGGGTGTATCCCATCCGGGCCCGGAGATTTATCAATTTTAGTGATTTTTAGACGCCGCCGCACTTCCTGCTGGGTTAAGCCGGTGACATTTAATTGGGAATTTTTATCACTAGTCATTTTGTCTGCCATGGGATTTTCTTGTGTAAATACTGATGAAAAAAAGTCATTTAGCATATTGGCTTTTTCCTCATCCTCATCTACCATTTCACCCAGACTATTTTTAAGGGGGCCAACACTATCATTTTTTAGTTTCTTACTATTTATGTAGTTAAAGAATATTTTAGGATTATTTTTACTCTCTCTGGCAATGAGTCTCTCTGTCTCAATCTTTGCTGCCTTGATTTGCTTTTTACAGAATTTATTTATTTTTTTGTATTTATTTAATGTCTCCTCACTACCTACTTCCTTTAATTCTCTAAATGCTTTCTTTTTATCACTTATTGCGCTCCTTACAGCTCTATTTAGCCATATTGGTTTCTTCCTAATTCTAGTATGTTTATTCCCATACGGTATATACTGTGCACAGGTCCTATCCAGGATGCTAATAAATGTCTCCCATTTTCTTTGTGTATTTTTATGTCTCAGGATATCGTCCCAGTTAATTGCACCAAGATCATCTTTCATCCGTTGGAAATTTGCCCTCCTAAAATTTAGTGTCCTTGTAAGCCCTCTACTACAAATCTTATTAAAGGATACATGAAAACTTATTATTTTGTGATCACTATTCCCCAAGTGACCCCCAACCCTTATATTTGATATGCGGTCTGGCCTGTTGGTTAATATTAGGTCTAGCAGTGCCCCCCTTCTTGTTGGGTCCTGAACCAGTTGTGAAAGGTAATTGTCTCTCATAGTTGTGAAAAACCGATTACCTTTGCTGGAACTGCAGGTTTCTGTTCCCAAATCTATTTCAGGGTAGTTGAAGTCCCCCATAATAATGACTTCTCCTTGAGTCGCAGCTTCATCTATTTGCTTCCATTATTTTTGGAGATTTATAACAAACCCCTACCAGTAATTTATTATTTTTCCCCCTCCCCTTATCTCCACGCACAGGGATTCTACATTTTCATTAAATTCACCTATATTATCACGCAGGATGGGTTTTAAGGACGATTTTACATACAGACACACCCTTCCCCCTCGCTTATCTGTACGGTCATTTCTGAACAGGCTATAGCCCTGCAAGTTAACAGCCCAGTCATGGCTCTCATCCAGCCATGTCTCAGATATCCCCACCATGTCATAATTATGCTCCAACAACATTAGTTTTAATTCGTCCATTTTGTTGGCGAGGCTTCTGGCATTAGTATACATGCACTTGATGTTCCTCTCTGTACCTCTATTCTTTCTTAAATTAACTATTCTAACCCCACCCCCCCATGCCACCGCCACCCCCAACTTCCTTATTTGTGCCCAGGTCTCTATCTGCACTATCTTCCCCTCCTATAAAATGAATACCCTCCCCCCCAATCCCTAGTTTAAACACTCCTCCAACCTTCTAGCCATTTTCTCCCCCAACACAGCTGCACCTTCCCCATTGAGGTGCAGCCCGTCCCTAGCGTACAGCCTGTAGCCAACTGAGAAGTCGGCCCAGTTCTGCAGGAACCCAAACCCCTCCTTCCTACCACCAATTCTTGAGCCACTTATTAACCTCCCTAATCTCCCGTTGCCTCTCTGGCGTGGCACGTGGTACAGGCAGTATTTCGGAAAATACCACGTTGGAGGTCCTTGCTTTCAGCTTGCGGCCTAATTCCCTGAAATCATCTTTAAGGACCTTCCACCTACCTCTAACTTTGTCATTTGTGCCAATGTGCACCATGACCGCTGGGTCCTCACCAGCCCCTCCCAGTAATCTGTCCACCCGATCAGCGATGTGTCGGACTCGAGCGCCAGGAAGGCAGCACACCGTTCGACGATCCCTGTCTTTGTGACAGATTGCCCTATCTGTTCCCCTAAAAATTGAGTCGCCCACTACCAGCACCTGTCTGGCCTGCCCTGCTCTTCTATTTCCCTCCTTACTGGAGCAGTCACTCCTCCGGCTTTCAGAGGACATGCCTGGCTGCAGCAGTGGTACCCCTGTACTGTCACCCCCCTCATCTGCCAACTTAGCAAACTTATTGGGGTGTTCCAGATCAGGACTAGCCTCCCTGGCACTCTTCCCTCTACCCCGCTTCCTAACTGTCACCCAGCTTGCTACTTCATCGTCCTGCAGCTCCATCCTACCATCCCCCGCCTCATCTATATCATTGAGCGTCTGCTCCGTGAGCAGAAGACTCCTCTCCATATTGTCTATGGATCTCAGTGTTGCCAGCTGCACACTAAGGGTACTTTCACACTAGCGTTTTTTGTAAGTCCGTCACAATGCGTCGTTTTGCAGAAAAAATGCATCCTGCAAAAGTGCTTGCAGGATGTGTTTTTTCCCCATAGACTTCTATTGGCGACGCATTTGCGATGGATTTGCACACTTCGCATCCGTCTTGCGACGGATGCGTCGTGCTTTGGCGGACCGTCGGGGAAAAAAAAACCCTACATGTAACGTTTTTTTCTCCCGACGGACCGCTTTTTCCGACCGCGCATGCGCGGCCGGAACTCCGCCCCCACCTCCCCGCACCTTACAATGGGGCAGCGGATGCGCTGGAAAAATGCATCCGCTGCACCCATTGTGCAAAGCGTTAAACGCTAGCGTCGGAATCTCTCCCCGACGCATTGCGACGGGGAGATTCCGACGCTAGTGAGAAAGAAGCCTTAGAGTCAGAATCTGGGTTTCCAAATGCACAACGTGCTCACATCTCGCACAGCAGTATGCACCCTCGATCGGCTGCTCAAGGATTGCATACATGTGGCAAGATGTGCACTGGATGGCATTAACAAGAGTGGAGCACATTTCCTAATGGGGATTGCACCAGACAGAAAAGTTAAATAAAAAAAATAAAAAATAAATACAAAGTATTAATAAGAAACAGACAGCAATTCAGTAATTCCTCCCTTGGAAACTCCCTGACTCCAAAGTCACTGAATCACAAGTCACACTTACCGCCGTTCACACTTGCGCTCAGGCCACACTCAGCTCGCTCATACTCGCTATGCTGAAGATTTATAGATTTTTTTTTTCTCTAGTTCCCTTAACAGCAATCAACCTTGCTGTTCAAATGCACTTCCAAAAAAAAAATAACTGTGCCAAGTTTCATTGCTCTCTGTCCACAGGAAGTAAGTGAATGCTCCTTATACACATATGTATAGATACACAGCACACACACGCACAAATATGCATATACAACACATACACACAATTATTTATATTCACACATCAAATACATACACATGTATTTCCACACAGCACATACACATTTACAGCTCTGGCAAAAAATTAAGAGACCACTGCAAAATGTTCAGTTTGCCTGATTTTTCTCTGTATAGGTATTTTTTTGAGTAAAATGTAAATTGTTCATGTCTGACGACATGTCTCCGAATTTCCAGGCAATACACTTTTTTCTGAAAAGGAGAAATGGTCAAAATTAAAAAAAAAAACAGTGCTTTCAGACCGCAAATAATGTAAAGAAAACAAGTTCATAATTATTTAGAAACAATAACAACAATACTAATGTATAACTCAAGAAGAGTTCAGAAATCAATATTTTGTGGAATAAACATGATTTTTAATCACATTTTTCATGCATCTTGGCATGCTATCCACCAGTCTTTCATACTGCTTCAGGGGCAAAAATTTAAGCTGTTCTTCTTTGTTTGATGGCTTTTGACTATCCATCATCCCCTTGATTACCATATATACTCGAGTATAAGCCGAGATTTTCAGCCCACCTTTTTGGGCTG
Organism: Ranitomeya imitator; assembly: GCF_032444005.1. NCBI lineage: Eukaryota > Metazoa > Chordata > Amphibia > Anura > Dendrobatidae > Ranitomeya > Ranitomeya imitator. The sequence goes on along the minus strand of NC_091286.1, from coordinate 269,929,174 downwards.
AAAGTCCCCCTCTCGGCTTATACTCGAGTCATACTCGGGGGTCAGCAGGAGAGGGGGAGCGGGGGCTGTCTAATTATACTCACCTGCTCCTGGCGCAGTCCCTGCAGGTCTCTGGCTTCCCGGCGCCGGCAGCTTCTTCTTGTACTGAGCGGTCACATGGTACCGCTCATTACAGTAATGAATATGCGGCCCCACCTCCCATAGAGGTGGAGCTGCATATTCATTACTGTAATGAGCGGTAACGGTGACTGCTCAATACAGGAAGAAGATGCCGGCGCCGTGGAAGCAGGGATCTTCTGCAGTGACGCTCAGGTCAGAGGGCGCGGTGACGTGGTTAGTGCGCACCCTCTGCCTGAATATCAGTGCAGAAGATGCTGAAAATGGAGAGGCGCCGGAATGAGGAGCAGGTGAATATTGAACGACGGAGAGGTGAGTATGTGATTTTTTTATCACAGCAAATGGGGCAAGGGTCTGTATGGAGCATCTTATGGGGCCATAATGTTTGTGCAGCACTATATGTGGCAAGTGTCTGTATGGGGCCATAATCAACGTTTGTGCAGCACTATATGGGGCAAGTGTCTGTATGGGGCCATAATATTTGTGCAGCACTATATGGGGCAGGTGTCTGTATGGGGCCATAAAGTTTGTGGAGCACCATATGGGGCAAGTGTCTGTATGGGGCCATAACGTTTGTGGAGCACTATATGGGACAAGTGTCTGTATGGGGCCATAACGTTTGTGCAGCACTATATGGGGCAAGTGTCTGTATGAGGCCATAATCAACGTTTGTGCAGTACTATATGGGGCAAATATCTTTATGGAATGTGGCACCCCTAGAGGTATTTGCCACAAATATAGTTACTGACACTGAATACAAATACTAAAATAGCAAGACTGCACTACCTCCTCCGGCCAGAAGGGGGAGCTCCAGAGACTCCCCTTGATCCATTCTGGTCTGAGAGAAGAACTGGCAGTTGGGCAGTTGGGCTAAGGAGCTGAAAGTGAGAGGTCATACAGCTGAATTTCTAACAGCCCTATGACGGTTTCCAAGCCCAAATCACCGGCATGAGGAGAAGAGGGATAGAGAAAAAGGACATTGTGAGAACCGGGTAGCATTAATCACTACCCAGAACAGGCGCAAAGACGGATACCGGATCCGTGGCTGTATTCATTACATATAATACAGCAACCGGAAAAACGTGAGGTTATATCAGCTTCACTAGGGTCGGACGCAGCAACAGACACAGAGTTCAGCGGTACTCCCGGATGGGGTAAGCCGATAAAAGGACTCGGGTTGCCCGTCGAACCAGGACCCGGAGGGGACAGATTGGGCCGGCAGCCAGTTCACATACAGCAGCAGGGCCACACAGATATTGCGTACAATAAGAGGCGAAGACCCCGGCAGGGTCAAAGTAACTCAGAGTTCCCATACAGACTCCGGTGACAGGACTGGTTGTAAATCCCTTTATGTTGAAGTAAACTGGTTAAACGTTTCAGTGCCTCAGTCTTTTATTTGGACAATAGCCATCTATCCAGGATCAGGATCATCACCGCTGGGAGAACCTGCTGTTGATCAAGTAAGTGCTTGTTCCCTCACGATACCCTTTACACTGTGCATTGCCTGAGGCCACAGCACCGGGTCAAGCCACCCATGACATCCCCCTCAAGAGACAGACCCCATTGGTCCGGTGCTGGGTACCCCGGTCTCTCGGGCCTCACAATTGGCGTCACGAACAGGATAGAGCCAGCCCATATACCGGGTATTGTGTGCCGTGATTGGAGCCCAAAACTTTGAAAACTTGGATGAAAAATCGTGAAAATTGACTTTATTAAAGAAAATTCCATTTCCCATTAAAAACTATTGAAAGTGACTTTTCCCCATTGGTTATAATGGAGTAAAGATGGCCGCCATCCCCTGAGGTAATCACCTCATAACCGTTAGGCGCGAGACTGTTAATTGAGCTACGCCATTACCTGAGCCCCAGTCTAACTGAAAAACTTCAGAATCCGCCATTACAGAGCGCGCGGCGGGCGGGAGCAGCAGGGGGCGTGTCATTGTGGGCGGCACCAAGCTGAGCGCTCTGACGTCAGAGCAAGGGGAAAACCAATCCTGCTGCACAGCAGAACGAATCTACACTATCCCGACGGAAGCGGAGGACCGGAAGGGTCCGGATTAACTAAGGGGGCACAGTATGTCGCAGCACGGAGACGCCGCAGCACCCGGCGGCACTAATGCAGCTGAAAGACAGAGTGTCGATAGAGCATCTGGTAGCGCAGCGGTGCAAGGAGTGGCGCCCATCATGCCGGTGCTGATGCCATATACCCCAGGTGGCCCGTGGCTTCCAATGTATGAAGGTGAGCCTAATACCCTTGACGATTTCAGAGAAAAGATGCTGGCCCATTTTAACATGTTCCCCGTGGGTGAAGTTCAGCGTGTTAGTCTCCTGATGATGCAGTTAAGTGGCCATGCTAAGCGAGAAGTCACAGCATGGGCAGCTGATCTAAAAGGCACTGTTGAACGCATATTTGCTGGATTAAAAGCTACATTTGAAACCACTGCCAGCAGCAAAGCTAAAATACGATTCTTTAATTGCAAACAAAAAGTTAATGAGGGCGTGAGAGACTTTGCCTTAAACCTGCAGGAAGCCCTTAAATCACTTACACTGGCTGAACCCATTTTTAACACCGGAGCGGATAAACTGCTAAGAGATCAATTTATTGAGGGACTCTACACCCCTTCTCACCGGGGGCATGTGAGCATGCTTGTTTTTAAGAACCCTGAATTGACATTTGCTCAATTAAAGGAGAGCGCTATACGTCTCCAGCTGGCAGAGGCACCTCGGGATCAGGATCCTGCGCAACCTATGGCAGAGGCACCTCAACAACAGGGAGTGCCAGTGACATCAGCTATGTCCGGGGCCATTGCTAAGCCCCTGGGGCCCAGTACTAATGAGGCTCTTCAACAAAAGCTTGACTCTAACTGATGTTTTTGCTTCAATGGCTAAAACCATGCAGGAGATGAGAGGACCCAAGATAGAGTTTGCAAACCGTAGAGAGGATGTTCCATGGATGAGACCCCGGAGATACCCGACATGGAGAGGACGACCCCGCGACCGCTACCAACCGGATGGACAGCCCATTTGCCGCCGTTCCCTGCAGCCAGGCCACTTTGCACGAGATTGTGATTTAAACGGGAATCCCCTGTGAATGCGGGCCGCTTCGCAGGAATGAACTTTCAAGGCCCAACACCCTGGCACGACAGGTACATCGGAGGACGACCCATTATCCCTATCGTGCTGGACAGAATTCCCCTCAACGCTTTGCTGGACACAGGTTCCCAGATTTCATCTATACCGTATATCCTTTATAAGAGGTACTGGGCTGATGCAGATATTGATAAAGGGCCCTCTGATGTTGAACTAGATATATGGGCCAGTAATGGTAAGTTGGTACCGAAACTAGGATTCAGGGAGATGACCATAAAGATTGGTAAAGTAGAACTGAAGAAACAGGGTATAATTGTTGTTGATGTTGACCGGCGGAACTGTGAACCAACTGTATTGATAGGAATGAATGTGTTAGAGAACTGCTTTTCCGAAGTTATTTCTGTCTTACAGCAAATTGCTGAAACTGCCCAATCCTGCCAGCAGAGAGTTCTCCAAAGGGAAATAAAAGTATTGATGTTAAGGCAACAGGTAGAAGTTGCAGGTGGAGAAATCGGCAGTGTGAGGGTAAGTGATCCAACATCTATTGTAATCCCACCAAAAACAGAAATGCTGGTATGGTGTAGAGCAGCCATTGTTACTAAGGGACGAGATTATCAAGCCTTAATAGAACCAGTGTACACCGACAGCAGGCCCACTATACTCACAGCACGAGGGGTAGTCGAGGTACACCGGGGACGAGTGCCGGTACGACTTTTGAACTGTGGAGAGGAAGAGGTCACTTTGCCAAGGTATGCTACAGTGGCAAAGCTATATACTGTTGACAACAATGCCATCACAACCATTGAGCCCTTAGAACCAACCTGTCAGGTGGAAGGCAACGGCTCAGACGGAGAATTGGAGGATTGGTGTCAACAGCTACACGTGGGCATAAATTCAACCCCTACCCATCAAAAACAAGGGGTGTATAGGCTAGTGACGGAATATGAACAAGTCTTCAGTAAACACCCATTGGACTTCGGACGGATAGAAGGGGTAGAACACACAATCCCCACCAGTGACCATCCCCCAATAAAAGAAAGATATAGACCCATACCGCCCGCTCACTATCAATGTGCAAAAGATATGCTGAGGGAGATGAAACAGGCTGGGGTAATAAGAGACAGCTGTAGCCCCTGGGCGGCCCCTCTAGTGCTTGTCAAAAAAAAGGAAGGAACTATGAGAATGTGCGTAGACTACCGGCGGATTAATAACATCACCCATAAAGACGCCTACCCCTTGCCTAGGATAGAAGAGTCCTTGACTGGTTTGAAATCTGCTAATTATTTTTCCACCTTAGACTTAACAAGCGGGTATTGGCAAGTCCCTGTGGCTGAGAGAGATAAGGAAAAGACGGCATTCACCACACCAATGGGTCTATGTGAATTTAATCGCATGCCATTCGGACTCTGCAACGCATCCGGTACCTTCCAGCGGCTGATGGAATGCTGCCTCGGACACAAGAACTTCGAGACCGTCCTCCTGTACCTAGATGATGTGATCGTCTACTCAAAGACTTACGAACAACACTTAATAGACCTGGCAGAAGTGTTCGAAGCCTTATCCAGGTATGGCATGAAAATCAAGCCATCCAAATGTCACCTTCTCAAGCCAAAGGTACAGTACCTGGGACACATCGTGAGTTCGGAGGGAGTAGCACCGGATCCCGAGAAAATAAGCGCCATAAGGGATTGGCCAAGACCTACCAACGCAAAAGAAGTGAGGCAATTCCTGGGATTGGTGGGTTACTATCGCAGATTTATAAAAGGATTTACCATATTGGCAGCACCCTTGCAAGACGCCTTGGTAGGGCAGACGAAGAAACCTTCAAACCGAAACCCTCCTTTTCAGTGGAACGATGAAAGGGAAGACTCCTTTGAACAACTAAAGAAGGCACTAACCGGAGAAGAGGTTCTGGCATACCCAGATTACCATCAACCTTTCATCCTCTACACCGATGCCAGTAATGTGGGACTAGGAGCGGTGCTGTCACAAAAGCAAGAAGGTTGGGAGAAAGTCATCGCCTTTGCAAGTAGAAAGCTCCGACCTACTGAAAGAAATCCAGAAAATTATAGCTCCTTCAAATTGGAACTACTGGCAGTAGTTTGGGCTGTGACTGAACGTTTCAAACACTATCTGGCTGCTGCAGAATTTATTGTCTATACTGACAACAATCCGTTGACCCACCTGGACACAGCCAAATTAGTTGCGTTAGAACAGCGATGGATAGCCCGGTTATCTAATTACAACTTCAAGATCAAGTATCGAGCAGGTCGCAAGAATGGAAATGCCGATGCCCTATGCCGGATGTCACACTTGAGAGATGTAGAAGAAGAAACGGGGGAGCTTGAAGAAATTGAACTACCAGCCTTCCATCATCCCAAGGCAAAACATCATCAGTCAAGTATCTATCAGAAACAACAAGAGGTGAATTTTAATCCGTTAGCACACCATAGATGGGCTGACACCCAAGACAGCAATCCGGCTGTGAAGTTGGTGAAGGAACTGTTAACTGAGCAAAGTGCATATCCCGATGAGGATGCCCCAGAAGAGACGCATCAACTCTGGAAAGAGAGAGGCAAAATGTTCCTGTATCAAGGGAAGCTCTGTAGAAGGTACACCAATCCGAAAACACATGAATTGGTTTGGCAGATTATCGTGCCTAAACAAGATGTCAAGATGGTCCTCGAAGCTTACCATAATGGTGCTGGTCACTTCGGTTGGAAAAAGTTAGAAGTACTTCTAAGAGAAAGATTTTATTGGGTCGGGATGAGAAAATCAATCGAACAGTGGTGCAGAAATTGTGGCCCGTGCAACCTCAGAAGAAACGATCAAAAGAACCAAAGAGCACCACTGCAGCCCATAATCACCAAACAACCACTTGAACTTGTAGCCATGGACCACGTGAAGTTGACACCAAGCCGGTCCGGCTATGTCTATGCCTTGACCATCGTGGACCATTATTCACGCTTCTTGGTAGTAGTACCCGTAAAAGATCTGACAGCAAAAACAGCAGCCAAAGCGTTCCAAACGTACTTTTGTAGACCCCATGGATATCCGGAACAGGTTCTCACCGACCAAGGTACAGCCTTTGAATCAGAGATCTTCAGAGAATTCTGTAATATGTATGGTTGCAAAAAGATCCGGACGGCGGCCTATCATCCACAAACAAACGGCTTATGCGAGAAGATGAACCATATTGTAATAGAACTACTAAAGACTTTACCTGAGGCAGAAAGGAATTAATGGCCAGAGAAATTGCCTGACTTGGTGGATCTGTATAATCATGTCCCGGTGAGTTCCACCAATTGCACCCCAGCTTACCTTATGCGTGCAAGACCCGGCCAATTACCAATCGATCTAGAAATGGGAATTCTGAAACCAGACGCAGAAGTCCAAGACTCCAATTGGGATATCATACGGCAAAAGCAGTATCGCCAAGTGCAAGAGAGTGTGGAAAGAAGCCTTCAGCAAACTAGAGAAAGACAAGAGCGAACTTTCAACCAGAATGCTCTAGCGACCCCATTAAGACCGGGTGACCAAGTGCTCAAGAGAAATCGTCGAACCAATAAACTAGACAATCGGTGGGAAGCCGTACCCTACACAGTTTTACCAACAAGAATGGATAATCCTAAAATGTGTCTCATTAGCAAAAACGGGGGCTTATCATCTGTACTAGTGTCAAGAGACAATCTTAAATTATGTCCAGAAGCATTGAAAGAGACAGAAGTTGTCCAGCCAGAACCAGAAGTTATTCAACCCATGCAGGTCCAAAAAGTAAAGGAAAAAGAAGAGGAAATGTATCACACCTGTATAGGAGACTTTCCCCAAACCCTACTAACATACCATGGTGCAGTAGTGGTTCCCATGGTGGCCTTTTACCCAACACCGAACCCAATACCAGAAGTCCCAAGACAGGAAGAGGCTGACCCCGTACTACAGGAGATTCCAGGCCAGGAAGAACAGATTCCTGATCAGAGTGATCCCATTCACGGTGGACTTGCCAACTCCATAGTCGTGGAATTTTCTTTAGCAGAGCGGGCAGATACTACATCCGCAGTAGACAGTAGTACACCACATGGAGAGATACCGCTGTTACGTAGATCACAGCGTAGTACCCAGGGTCAATTACCGGCCAGGTATGCAGATTACCAACTATAAAACTATAGTCATTGTTATCATTCTGCAACGTTTAAGCCCAGTACCTACAGAGACTTGTCTGTATGAACTTCTTGCATATTCTTGAACTTTTTATCAGCCCGGAGGCACTAAATCAAAGCTCCGGAAAGACTGCTTTTTGAACTTTGCTTTTTGCTCTTTTTGAACTTTCTTTAGACGTTATATTGATAACTCCGTTGGAAAAATGGAACTAAATTCCTGGACACAAAGTGCAGTGCCTTTCCTAGTACCTTCAAGGATAGAACTGTATTAATGGACGCTATTTGAAGTGACTTTTTACAGAACTCTATTTTTGTTTCCTTGAGTGGTTTTTGTAACTTTTCATTTTTAAGACTCTGTACATATTAATTGTTATTTCAAAATGTTATCGTCCCACAGTCCCGGAGTACTGTTCTTAACTAAGGGGGAATGTGGCACCCCTAGAGGTATTTGCCACAAATATAGTTACTGACACTGAATACAAATACTAAAATAGCAAGACTGCACTACCTCCTCCAGCCAGAAGGGGGAGCTCCAGAGACTCCCCTTGATCCATTCTGGTCTGAGAGAAGAACTGGCAGTTGGGCAGTTGGGCTAAGGAGCTGAAAGTGAGAGGTCATACAGCTGAATTTCTAACAGCCCTATGACGGTTTCCAAGCCCAAATCACCGGCATGAGGAGAAGAGGGATAGAGAAAAAGGACATTGTGAGAACCGGGTAGCATTAATCACTACCCAGAACAGGCGCAAAGACGGATACCGGATCCGTGGCTGTATTCATTACATATAATACAGCAACCGGAAAAACGTGAAGTGATATCAGCTTCACTAGGGTCGGACGCAGCAACAGACACAGAGTTCAGCGGTACTCCCAGAGGGGGTAAGCCGATAAAAGGACTCGGGTTGCCCGTCGAACCAGGACCCGGAGGGGACAGATTGGGCCGGCAGCCAGTTCACATACAGCAGCAGGGCCACACAGATATTGCGTACAATAAGAGGCGAAGACCCCGGCAGGGTCAAAGTAACTCAGAGTTCCCATACAGACTCCGGTGACAGGACTGGTTGTAAATCCCTTTATGTTGAAGTAAACTGCTTAAACGTTTCAGTGCCTCAGTCTTTTATTTGGACAATAGCCATCTATCCAGGATCAGGATCATCACCGCTGGGAGAACCTGCTGTTGATAAAGTAAGTGCCTGTTCCCTCACGATACCCTTTACACTGTGCATTGCCTGAGGCCACAGCACCGGGTCAAGCCACCCGTGACATCCCCCTCAAGAGACAGACCCCATTGGTCCGGTGCTGGGTACCCCGGTCTCTCGGGCGTCACAGGAGCATCTATGGGGCCATAACGTTTGTGCAACACTATATGGGGCAAGTGTCTGTATGGGGCCATAATCAACGTTTGTGCAGCACTATATGGGGCAAATATATTTTGGAGCATCTATGGGGTCATAACGTTTGTGCAGCATTATATGGGGCAAGTGTCTGTATGGGGCCATAACATTTGTGCAGCACTATATGGGGCAAGTGTCTGTATGGGTCCATAACGTTTGTGCAGCACTTTATGGGGCAAGTGTCTATATGGGGCCATAATCAACGTTTGTGCAGCACTATATGGGGCAAATATCTTTATGGAGCATCTTATGGGGCCATAATCAACATTTGTGCAGCATTATATTGGGCAAATATGTTTATGGAGCATCTTATGGGGCCATTATTAACCTTTATGCAGGATTATATGGGGCATATTTTAATATGGAGCATCTTATGGCTTCATAAACTTTATGAAGCATTATATGGGGCTCCTGATTCAATATGGATATTCAAAAACACTTAACCTACTGATGTCTCAATTAATTTTACTTTAAGTGGTATCTATTTTTACTTTTGACATTTACCGGTAGCTGCTGCATTTCCCACCCTAGGCTTATACTCGAGTCATTAAGTTTTCCCAGTTTTTTGTGGCAAAATTAGGGGGGTCGGCTTATACTTGGGTCGGCTTATACTTGAGTATATATTGTACATTCCAGAGGTTTTCAATGAGGTTCAGGTCTGGAGATTGGGCTTTGATGTGGTGTATCTACACATAGCATGTGCACACAAATATGTATACATACACAACACAGAGATAAAAATATGTATAGACACTCAACACATTAATACACATGTTTATGCACACAGTACATACACATGTACATACACAGAGCGCATATTTACACACATATATACATATACACACTACACACAGGTGATACGGAGGACGACACTTGTACAGTGGCAGGGGTAGATTGGCCTGGTGAGCCTATGGTTCTTCTTGTCGAGACAGTCCATCGGCGTTCTGGTGTTGGCTTCCCCGCTTGTATTGGATGGAGAAGCTGTAGGGTTGTAAGGACAAGCTCCACCGCAGCAATCTTCCTTTGTCCCCTGATACGTGGTTCAGCCATGTGAGGGGGTTGTGATCTGTAACAATTGCAAAGTCTCTGCCATACAAGTATGGCTGAAATTTTTTTAGCGCCCATACAATGGCAAGGCACTCCCTTTGAATAGTAGCATAGGCAACTTCCTGATCCAAAAGAGAATAGTAAAACCAAAAACACTCAGTTTGAAAAAATGTTGCAGTAATCCGCAAGTGCTAGTAAAAGATGTAAAAAACAGGGTATTTGGTTGATACGTTTTTTGCAAAAAATGTATACTAAGCTGCTCTACCAATCTTCACGGTATACCCTTATCAGAGCAGTCCTAACTAATGTATGCAATCCCTATCTGATGTATTTAAAAACCTGATCATCTGTATATAACCTGTGTGAACAGGGTTCAGAGAGGAAAAATCCATGTGTGCATACAGGGTAGAACAGCTTTTGTGCAGATAGCCCAAGAGGAGTGGTGGAACTCCCCAGTCTTGTAGACACAAGAGAACAATTATGGAAACAGGAACACATGGGCTACTTGCACAGTGAACAAGTCTGTATGATCATGTTCACACACCACCAAGAAACCTGAAGACACAAAAGAGACTCATACTGAGTGTTTTTGGTTTTACTATTCTCTTTTGTGTCTTCAGGTTTCTTGGTGGTGTGTGAACATGATCATACAGACTTGTTCACTGTGCAAGTAGCCCATGTGTTCCTGTTTCCAACTTCCTGATCCAGTAGTTTCCGACTGGAAAAAGCAACAGGATGTTCTCCAGTGGCGTACTGCCCCAATCCCAAATGTGGATGCATCTGTCTGCACGAGGAACCTGCGCTTATAATCAGGGGCAGCCAAGACAGGAGCAGTGATGAGGGCTGTCTTTAATGCTGAAAAGGCATTCTCGCATGCAGTCGTCCACGTCACATTCCTAGGCATGTTCTTGTGGGTCAGGTCGGTTAGGGGTTTGGCCAAGGTACTGAAGTTTGAAAAAATTTTCGATAGTAACCAGCAGTTCCTAAAAATGCAAGTACCTTCTTTTTTGTCTGGCGTCTACACCAGTTGCTAATGGCTTCCACCTTGGCAGGCTCAGGCCTTAGGGTCCCACCCCCTACTCTAGCCCGAGGTACTGCACCTCAGCCATCCCTATTTGACATTTATCAGGGCAAAAGGTCAGTTCTGCAGCAAGGATACAGTCTAGCACTATGCCCAAGTGTTTAAGATGTTCCTCCCAGGTGGTGCTAAAAATGGCAATGTCATCTAAGTAAGCACAGGGAAAGTCCTGTCATTGTTGTAACTGTTGAATATTTTTCATCCCAAAGGGCATTCCCAGGAACTCAAGAAGCCCAAATGGAGTAATGAAGGCTGAGCGCTCCCAAGTGTCCTCCATTAGGGGTATTTGCCGGTACCCCTTGCTCAAGTCTAACATGGTAACAAATTGGGTACTAGCCAGATGATCCAATAGATCATCAATCCTGGGCATGGGGTAAGCATCACTCTTGGTGGCATCATTTAATCGTCTGTAATCAACGCAGAATCGTGTTGTACCATCCTTCTTGGGGACCAGGAGGACAGGAGAGGTCCAAGAACTGTAAGATGGCTAAACAACTCCCAGTCATGTCATCTCCTTCAGTTTGTTCATTATCATACCTTGAACAGCCTCTGGAACCCGGCAGGCAGCCTGCTGGATGGGGCGTTGTCCGGTGGTTTCCACATGGTGGCTGGCGAGAGTAGTCTTCCCCGGCTTTGAGGAGAAAGCTGCAGCCCTCAGCCTTAGTACGGTGAAAATATCGTCCTTTTGTATATCCGATAAATGGGAGCCATGGGGCACTTGTTCCAGTGATCCTCCTGCTTGGGCGACCTGGAGAAGATCGGGGAGATACTCATCGTCAGTATCACTAGGGGATGGCAGACGGCTAGAACAGGCAGAGATCGGTCGTGGTAGTCGTTCAGCATGTTAATGTGGACGGTTTTCTGTCGTCAACCACTAGCGTCCAGGGCAATAACGTAGTTAGTGTCATTAATTTCTTGACAACCTGATAAGGGCCTTCCCACACTGCTTGAAGCTTGTTGGAAGGGGAAGCAGTAATCATGAGCACTTGTTGTCCATCCATAAATTCCCGGGTCCTGGCATTACGGTCATATCAGGTTTTTTGCCTGGACTGGGCCATTTACTGATGTTCTTTAGCCAAGGTTGCTAGCTTGGTAAGACGGTTTCTGAACTCTAGAACATAGGGAGTGATGGGCATTCCGGTGTCTGAGATATCTCCCTCCAAATGTTCTTTCAGAAGAGTGAGAGGTTCACGGATCTTCCGGCTAAACAGTAGTTTGAAGGGAGAGAACCCTGTGGACTCTTGGGGAACCTCCTGATAGGCGAAGAGGAGATGTAGCAGGTATTTTTCCCAGTATTTTTCAACTACAACAAAAGCCCTCAGCATATTTTTTAGGGTTCCATTAAAGTGTTCACATAGTCTGTTGGTCTGCGGGTGGTAAGGGGTGGTGCGAATGGCTCGAACACCACAGGTATGCCATAGGGACTGGACCAGACCTGACATGAACTGAGTGCCTTGATCTGATAATATTTCACTAGGAAACCCTACCCGGGTAAAGATGGTAACAAGGGCCTCGGCTACCTTTACTGCACAGGGCCACAGCTTCAGGATACCGAGTGGCATAGTCCACCACTGTCAGGATATTATTTTCCCCGACCAGCTGGGGTGGGCCAGAGGACCTATGATGTCAACAGCTACATGCTGAAATGGTTCTTCAATTATGGGCAGGGATTGCAGGGGTACCTTATGTCGAGCTCCTGGATGCCGCATTCGCTGACACATATCGCAGGTGCGGCAATAATGGGCTACCGACTGCGAGATGCCAGGCCAGTAAAAACTTTGAGTGAGTCTCTTTTCAGTCCTTGTCCTCCTTTGATGCCCAGCCAAGGGGATGTCATGGGCCAGTTGGAGTAGCTGTGCCCTGTACTTCTGAGGGACAATGAGTTGCCTTGTCGTTGCGTCAGGGTTGCCCCTGTCACTGACCTTTGTTACATGATAATATAGTCCATTTTCTTGAGTGAAGCCATCCCCATTATCTCCCATGTGCCCAGTTTCTGCCCTTAGCCTAAGGGCTGCCAAGGTAGTGTCACCCTCTATTTCTCTCCTAAACTCCTCTCTATCCCAAGACTCTCTCAATGTAGTAGCAGCGAACGTATTGCTTACCAACTCTGATGAAGTTCGTGGTGGTTGCTCTCTGATGTGGTCTGGATGACGTAGTGCTTGAAGGGCCTGTAGTCGGGTGACTGCTCCCATAAATTGGCATTGTAACTCACCAATGTCATTCCCAAGGAGGATATCTGCAGGAAGTCCTCCCATAACTCCAATCCAACACAGTTTTTCTCCACAACCATAATCCAAACACACAGAAGCTCACTGTATATATTTGCGGGCACCCCCCGCCAAGACAATGGGAATTCCCGAACCCTGGTAAATTGCCTCGAGTCGAACCACACGGGGGTCAGCGATAGTCAGGAATGCCCCCGTGTCTCTAAATCCTGACACTTTGTATCCATTGAGTGAGATGTCCTGCAGGTGGCGTTGCTGTTGCTCTGGGTAGCAAAAGGACAAAGGCCGGAGTCGGAACATTCCAGTAGGGGTATCTATGGTGCCGTGGTCAGTGGTCCACTCTGGTGGGGGTCGTGGTAGCTCTTCCTCAGGCGGGATGGAGTGTACAGGATGCACTGGACAAGGTGGGGCTGCATGGGGCTCCCTCTGAATCCTTGAGGGACAGCCAGACTGCAAATGTCCAGGTCGCCCACACCCATAACATCTCCTCTCTGTGATACCCCCAGGTCGTGTTCGGAACTGTTGGGGCCGAGGATTGTGAGGCGTGATTGTCATCGGCTGGCGACTAGGTGGAAGGGCAGATATAATTGGAGGGGCTGGGGCACGGGAGCAGGCCGTGGTTCATTGTCCAGAAGCCTCCTCCATTGCGGTCGGATAGTAAGGGCTTCATCTGCCAGGGCTGCAGCTCTATCCACGGTACATGGCGTGCGCTCCCGGACCCATTCCCGTACCTCTGTGGGGCACTTGGCAAGAAATTGTTCTATAAGGAACGTCTGTACAACATCTTCCACAGTAAAGGCGTTTTCTGCTTCCAGCCATCTCCGACATGCCTGGGACATCTTATGTGCATACATCCTAAACGATCCCCCCGTGGTGCATGGGAGGTCTCGGAACTTGGCCCTATATGAGTCTGGGGTGATAGCATGGTAATCCAGTAAAGTCCGCTTTACAATGTTATAATCCCGGTTCCGCTGTGAGTCAATGGTTTGGTAAGCCTCCGCCATGCTACCATTCAGGAGTCCCACTAACAAATGCATCCAGCCAGAGTGGGGCACCTCCATCACAGCACACTGCTGCTCAAAGTCCTTGAAGAACCCCTCCACATCTCCGGAAACCTCATCAAGTGGCTTAAAGTCTGTCCGGGTGATCCGTACAGGCTCCCGCATCATGGGGTTTACACTCCACATTGCATTACTCCCTATTTCGATCTCCACTTCTTCTTGTCTCCACTGTGCCTGGTGGGCAGCCTCCTCCTTGTACTCCTGAGAGACGCCTGGGCCCAGAACTGCCATCTCGTCTTCATACCACACCACCCACTGGCTTTTTGGAGTGGGGATCCCTGTCTCCAGTGCTTGTCCTTCAGACATCTGGGAGGAGGTGGTCTGGTTAGCACCCACCAGTAGGTCAATTAAGGCTTCTTTAGTCAGTCCCAAAAGCTTCATTTAGGCAAAAACACGAAAGTTTCATATATGATCCACCACACAAAGGATAAGATAGTCCAGAAGCTGAATGCAGTTCAGTAACTGGATAAATGTCCATGGAGATGAGAATCCAATAGTCCAGCAGACAGAGGATAAAAAATGATCCATATGCTTCCCCTTCTCTCTGAGGTGCTGAGTTCACATCAACATTCCACACAAGACTGATCTGTGTGTCACCTCCCTGATATTTACCAGTCCCTCTCCTCATTCACAGGTTAGGGGGGTGGGTCCCAGGGGCTCATTGTTTCAACAAGCTAGGTCAACATGTCATTAGCATATTAGCAAGCAACATTATTCACTGACCCTGTGGAGAGATAACAGTACAGGGGGGGGGGGGGGGGGGGCTGATATCAGATGTCAAATAACAACAATTCATCAATTGGCAAATAACTCATCCTACAAGAGAACACCATGATAATCAGTAAAATATAAATATACACAAAATGATACCCACATAACATATCCCAACATCACACTTATAAATGGACCAAACAGAAGAAGAGAATGGAACTATTAATGAATCCCAGAAGGGACAAAGGATAAGATGGAGCTAATAGTCTTGATGTTTCAATGTTCCCTAATGACAGATATATTGCCCTGTGCTCTCAATAACAGCAGGCACACTTTGACACTGTAAAACAATCTATGCAATCATTTGATTAGATGAACGATATCAAAAATACCTTTGCAGATATACTTGCAATTTCTTGTTTAGAAATGGGAAAATTGATAAAAATGTAAAGTCACAAAGTAAATTAACCATTCAGCGATTCACACCAAACTCACGACTCAATGATCATGTTTGTACATTTTTATATGAATTATTTTAATATTTTTATTACATGTTTGTACTGTATATTTTATGGCTTAAAAAACCACAAACAGGACAAATAGAAAATGTTTGCCCTAGAATTAGCATTTAGGATGTGAATCCTGGCAGGAATAACATGATTTCAGAGAGGCTAATCTGGGGCTAAGCACATTAATAGCACTTGGACTGATGCTCTTCAGATCTGTTTAATTACTAAAACTAAAGCCTGAGCTGATTTGTCAGTCAATCCATGCCAAGTGACTGGCTAGCTGTGTAATCCATGTACATAACCATTAGATTCTTATTACAACAACAATTAAAAAAATCAAGTCTTTAATGAGACAGGCTTTTTGCCTGTTGCCCTTAATATGAAAAAACTACTATGTCCATGATCTTTTGATATTTAAGGGAACCTTTCTATGGTTGTAATTTGCATAATTTTACAGATCATAGGGAACTTGCCATGTGAAAAATTGCTATTAACCTGCAGATATGGGGTTAATCTGCAGGTTAATAGCTTTTTGAAGCTACCTAACTCCCCCATTGAGAGCCTGGCTACCAGGAAGAAATGAACTTTATTCCCCCTGGGAAATGCCGGCTGTCAGTCAGTACCGGGTGTGGTTGCAGCCGCCACTCATTATGCTCTGCGCGTTGACTACCGCCTTGCCGGCCACTCCTCAATGACTGAAAGTCCAAAGCTGCCAGGAGGAATAAAGCTAATTTCCTCCCGGCAGATGGACTTTCAGTGTTGGCACCAGGCTACTTCAGAATGCTATTAAACTGTCAAATAACCCAGTATCTACAGATTAATAGCAATTTTTTATACAACAATTCTGCGTTTTGTCGTACAGCCCAACTGGTTTCCTTTTGTTGTTATTGCTCTCTCAAATCATGGCTATTTTGAAAAACACATTATTAGGTACAAATCAAATTCAAGGAAATGTCACCACTAGGGTTGAGCGAAACGGGTCGAAAATATTCAAAAGTCGCCGACTTTTGGCAAAGTCGGGTTTCATGAAACCCGACCCGACCCCTGTGTGGGGTCGGCCATGAAGTCGGCGATCTTTTGAATCTAGAATCGGAATTCCGATACCGATTCCCGATATGTTTATATCGGGAATTGGTATCGGAATTCAGATTTAAGTGTAAAATAAAGAATTAAAATAAAAAATATCGCAATACTTACCCTCTGACGCGCCCTGGTACCAACCAGGAACCTTCCTTCCTTAGAAACAGCCTTCCAGGACCTTGCGGTGACGTTCGCGGTGACGTCGCGGCTTGTGATTGACCGCGCGGCCGCCCATGTGACCGCTCGCGCGGCCAATCACAAGCCGCGAAGTCACCGCGACGTCACCTAAGGTCCTGGAAGGGCTGATTCTTAGGAAGGAAGGCTGCCGGAAAGAAGCAGGGCGCGTCCGAGGGTGAGTATATACCTAATAGGAATATACTCACCCTCGGATGCGCCCTGCTTCTTTCCGGCAGCCTTCCTTCCTAAGAATCAGCCCTTCCAGGACCTTCGGTGATATCGCGGCTTGTGATTGGTCGCGCGAGCGGTCACATGGGCGGCCGCGCGGCCAATCACAAGCCGCGACGTCACCGCGAACGTCACCGCAAGGTCCTGGAATGCTGTTTCTAAGGAAGGAAGGTTCCCGGTTGGTACCAGGGCGCGTCAGAGGGTAAGTATTGCGATACTTTATTTTAATTCTTTATTTTACACTAAAATATGGATCGCAGGGCCTGAAGGAGAGTTTCCGCTCCTTCAGACCCTGGGAACCATGGAAGCCCAATGCACTGCATTGGGTTTCGGGTTTCATCCGACCCCGACTTTTTTATAGGATCGGACGATTTCACTCGACCCGACTTTTGAAAAAGTCGGGTTTCGTGAAACCCGACCCGATCCTATAAAAGTAAAGGTCGCTCAACCCTAGTCACCACCTATCCAAAGCTGTCATCTAGTCCTAGCTTTAACCCCTTCCCGACCTTTGACGCCACGTAGGCGTCATGAAAGTCGGTGCCATTCCGACCCATGACGCCTATGCGGCGTCATGGAAAGATCGCGTCCCTGCAGATCGGGTGAAAGGGTTAACTCCCATTTCACCCGATCTGCAGGGACAGGGGGAGTGGTAGTTTAGCCCAGGGGGGGTGGCTTCACCCCCTCGTGGCTACGATCGCTCTGATTGGCTGTTGAAAGTGAAACTGCCAATCAGAGCGATTTGTAATATTTCACCCATTATAACGGGTGAAATATTACAATCCAGCCATGGCCGATGCTGAAATATCATCGGCCATGGCTGGAAATACTAGTGTGCCCCCACCCCACCCCTCCGATCGCCCCCCCACCCCCCCGATCTGGCCGGTACACTGCTCCGGCTCCCCTCCGTCCAGTGCTCCGCTCCCCCCCGTGCTCGTGTCCGCTCCCCCCGTGCTCCAATCACCCCCCCGTGCTCCAATCACCCCCCCTGCACTCCGATCCACCCCCCCGTGCTCCGTTCCACCCCCCCGTGCTCCGTTCCACGCCCCCCGCGCTCCGTTCCACCCCTCCCGCGCTCCGATTCCCCCCCCCCGTGCTCCGATCCCCCCCCCGTGGTCCCCCCCCACCCTATCATACTTACCGATCCAGCCGTGGTCCCGTCCGTCTTCTCCCGGGCGCCGCCATCTTCCAAAATGGCGGGCGCATGCGCAGTGCGCCCGCCGAATCTGCCGGCCGGCAGATTCGTTCCAAAGTGCATTTTGATCACTGAGATAGATTATATCTCAGTGATCAAAATAAAAAAAATAATAAATGACCCCCCCCCCCCCCCCTTTGTCACCCCCATAGGTAGGGACAATAAAAAAATAAAGAATTTTTTTTTTTCCACTAATGTTAGAATAGGGTTAGGGTTAGGGGTAGGGTTAGGGGTAGGGTTAGGGGTAGGGTTAGGGTTAGGGGTAGGGTTAGGGTTAGGGGTAGGGGTAGGGTTAGGGTTAGGGGTAGGGTTAGGGGTAGGGCTAGGGTTAGGGCTAGGGTTAGGGTTAGGAATGTGCACACGTATTCTGGTCCTCTGCGGATTTTTCCGCTGCGGATTTGATAAATCCGCAGTGCTAAACCGCTGCGGATTTATGGCGGATTTACCGCGTTTTTTTCTGCGCATTTCACTGCGGTTTTACAATTGCGATTTTCTATTGGAGCAGTTGTAAAACCGCTGCGGAATCCGCACAAAGAAGTGACATGCTGCGGAATGTAAACCGCTGCGTTTCCGTGCAGTTTTTCCGCAGCATGTGTACAGCGATTTTTGTTTCCCATAGGTTTACATTGAACTGTACACTCATGGGAAACTGCTGCGGATCCGCAGCGTTTTCCGCAGCGTGTGCACATACCTTTAGAATTAGGCTATGTGCACACGGTGCGGATTTGGCTGCGGATTCGCAGCAGTGTTCCATCAGGTTTACAGTACCATGTAAACATATGGAAACCAAATCCGCTGTGCCCATGGTGCGGAAAATACCGCGCGGGAACGCTGCGTTGTATTTTCCGCAGCATGTCAATTCTTTGTGCGGATTCCGCAGCGTTTTACACCTGTTCCTCAATAGGAATCCGCGGGTGAAATCCGCACAAAAAACACTGGAAATCCGCGGAAAATCCGCAGGTAAAACGCAGTGCCTTTTACCCGCGGATTTTTCAAAAATGGTGCGAAAATATCTCACACGAATCCGCAACGTGGGCACATAGCCTTAGGGTTAGGGTTGGAATTAGGGTTGTGGTTATGGTTAGGGGTGTGTTGGGGTTAGGGTTGTGGTTAGGGGTGTGTTGCAGTTAGGGTTGTGTTTAGGGTTATGGCTACAGTTGGGATTAGGGTTAGGGGTGTGTTGGGGTTAGTGTTGGAGGTAGAATTGAGGGGTTACCACTGTTTAGGCACATCAGGGGTCTCCAAACGCAACATGGCGCCACCATTGATTCCAGCCAATCTCGTATTCAAAAAGTCAAATGGTGCTCCCTCACTTCCGAGCCCTGACGTGTGCCCAAACAGTGGTTTACCCCCACATATGGGGTACCAGCATACTCAGGACAAACTGCGCAACAATTACTGGGGTCCAATTTCTCCTGTTACCCTTGTGAATCTAAAAAAATGCTTGCTAAAACATAATTTTTGAGGAAAGAAAAATGATTTTTTATTTTCACGGCTCTGCGTTGTAAACGTCTGTGAAGCACTTGGGGGTTCAAAGTGCTCACCACATATCTAGATAAGTTCCTTGGGGGGTCTAGTTTCTAAAATGGGGTCACTTGTGGGGGGTCTCTACTGTTTAGGCACACCAGGGGCTCTGCAAACGCAACGTGACACCCGCAGACCATTCCATCAAAGTCTGCATTTCAAAACGTCACTACTTCAATTCCAAGCCCCGGCATGTGCCCAAACAGTAGTTTACCCCCACATATGGGGTATCACCGTACTCAGGAGAAACTGGACAACAACTTTTGGGGTCAAATTTCTCCTGTTACCCTTGGGAAAATTAAAAAATTCTGGGCTAAATAATTATTTTTGAGGAAAGAAAACGTATTTATTATTTTCACGGCTCTGCATTATAAACTTCTATGAAGCACTTGGGGGTTCAAAGTGCTCACCACACATCTAGATAAGTTCCTTTGGGGGTCTAGTTTCCAAAATGGGGTCACTTGTGGGGGGTTTCTACTGTTAAGCCACATCAGGGGCTCTGCAAACGCAACGTGACGCCCACAGAGCATTCCATCAAAGTCTGCATTTCAAAACGTCACTACTTCACTTCCGAGCCCCGGCATGTGCCCAAACAGTGATTTACCCCCACATATGGGGTATCAGCGTACTCAGGAGAAACTGGACAACAACTTTTGGGGTCAAATTTCTCCTGTTACCCTTGGGAAAATAAAAAATTGCAGGCTAAAAGATCATTTTTGAGAAAATAATTTTTTTTTTTATTTTCATGGCTCTGCGTTATAAACTTCTGTGAAGCACTTGGGGGTTCAAAGTCCTCACCACACATCTAGATTAGTTCCTTTGGGGGTCTAGTTTCCAAAATGGTGTCATTTCTGGGGGATCTCCAATGTTTAAGCACACAGGGGCTCTCCAAACGTGACATGGTGTCCGCTAATGATTGGAGCTAATTTTCCATTTAAAAAGCCAAATGGCGTGCCATCCCTTCCGAGCCCTGCCGTGCGCCCAAACAGTGGTTTACCCCCACATATGGGGTATCAGCGTACTCAGGACAAACTGGACAACAATATTTGGGGTCCAATTTCTCCCATTATCCTTGGCAAAATAGGAAATTCCAGGCTAAAAAATCATTTTTGAGGAAAGAAAAATTATTTTTTATTTTCATGGCTCTGCGTTATAAACTTCTGTGAAGCACCTGGGGGTTTAAAGTGCTCAATATGCATCTAGATAAGTTCCTTGGGGGGTCTAGTTTCCAAAATGGGGTCACTTGTGGGGGAGCTCCAATGTTTAGGCACACAGGGGGCTCTCCAAACGCGACATGGTGTCCGCTAACAATTGGAGCTAATTTTCCATTCAAAAAGTCAAATGGCGCGCCTTCCCTTCCGAGCCCTGCCGTGTGCCCAAACAGTGGTTTACCCCCACATATGAGGTATCGGCGTACTCGGGAGAAATTGCCCAACAAATTTTATGATCCATTTTATCCTACTGCCCATGTGAAAATGAAAAAATTGAGGCGAAAATAATTTTTTTGTGAAAAAAAAGTACTTTTTCATTTTTACAGATCAATTTGTGAAGCACCTGAGGGTTTAAAGTGCTCACTAGGCATCTAAATAAGTTCCTTGGGGGGTCTAGTTTCCAAAATGGGGTCACTTGTGGGGGAGCGCCAATGTTTAGGCACACAGGAGCTATCCAAACGCGACATGGTGTCCGCTAACGATGGAAATAATTTTTCATTCAAAAAGTCAAATGGCGCTCCTTCCCTTCCGAGCCTTACCATGTGCCCAAACAGTGGTTTACCCCCACATGTGAGGTATTGGTGTACTCAGGAGAAATTGCCCAACACATTTTAGGATCCATTTTATCCTGTTGCCCATGTGAAAATGAAAAAATTGAGGCTAAAAGAATTTTTTTGTGAAAAAAAAGTACTTTTTCATTTTTACGGATCAATTTGTGAAGCACCTGGGGGTTCAAAGTGCTCACTATGCATCTAGATAAGTTCCTTGGGGCGTCTAGTTTCCAAAATGGGGTCACTTGTGGGGGAGCTCCAATTTTTAGGCACACGGGGGCTCTCCAAACGTGACATGGTGTCCGCTAAAGAGTGGAGCCAATTTTTGATTCAAAAAGTCAAATGGCGCTCCTTCCCTTCCAAGCCCTGCCGTGCGCCCAAACAGTGGTTTACCCCCACATATGAGGTATCAGCGTACTCAGGACAAATTGGACAACAACTTTCGTGGTTCAGTTTCTCCTTTTACCATTGGGAAAATAAAAAAATTGTTGCTAAAAGATAATTTTTGTGACTAAAAAGTTAAATGTTCATTTTTTCCTTCCATGTTGCTTCTGCTGCTGTGAAGCACCTGAAGGGTTAATAAACTTCTTGAATGTGGTTTTGAGTACCTTGAGGGGTGCAGTTTTTAGAATGGTGTCACTTTTGGGTATTTTCAGCCATATAGACCCCTCAAACTGACTTCAAATGTGAGGTGGTCCCTAAAAAAAATGGTTTTGTAAATTTCGTTGTAAAAATGACAAATCGCTGGTCAAATTTTAACCCTTATAACTTCCTAACAAAAAAAAATTTTGTTTCCAAAAATGTGCTGATGTAAAGTAAACATGTGGGAAATGTTATTTATTAACTATTTTGTGTCACATATCTCTCTGGTTTAACAGAATAAAAATTCAAAATGTGAAAATTGCGAAATTTTCAAAATTTTCGCCAAATTTCCGTGTTTATCACAAATAAATGCAGAATTTATTGACCTAAATTTATCACTAACATGAAGCCCAATATGTCACGAAAAAACAATCTCAGAACCGCTAGGATCCGTTGAAGCGTTCCTGAGTTATTACCTCATAAAGGGACACTGGTCAGAATTGCAAAAAACGGCAAGGTCTTTAAGGTCAAAATAGGCTGGGTCTTGAAGGGGTTAAAGAGAAGGTGCCATCAAAAAAATTTTTTTTTCAGAAATTGTAAAAATGTAAAGAATTAATGATTACATTTTCTTAAAAAATATTATCATTTGTTTATAATTTAGTAAAATATGAAAAATAATTTGAAAAGTTTTGGAATTTCCACTTTTCAACACTAGGGGGAGCAGCTGCTGAAATTTCAGAAAAACCTAGCGTACAACTAGCTCACATTACTGCACTGCAGTAATTATGGGCGGAGTCTGCTGACGTGTGTGATGTCTCCTCTCCTCTCCTTATGGGTGTTTGCTAAGGGATTAGAGAGGATGATATTCAGGAACCCAGTGAGAAGCCATTTTGTTGGTGACTGCAGAGTATGGCTGCCGTCACACTATCAGTATTTGGTCAGTATTTGACCTCAGTATTTGTAAGCCAAAACCAGGAGTGGAACAAATAGAGGAAAAGTATAATAGAAACATATGCACCACTTCTGCATTTATCACCCAATCCTGGTTTTGGCTACAAATACTGAGGTAAAATACTGACCAAATAATGATAGTGTGAAGGCAGCCTTATACTGACAAGTAGACAGTCACCAAGGATGGCAGGCAGCAAGGATTCTGGGAGATATGTGGTGGAGGAAGCAGGGTGACAGCAGCACAGAGTATTTCAGGAGAGCAGTGTGCTGGTCTATAGGGGCCCCCTGTTCAGTGCGCGGAGCAGCCAGGGATTGTACATAGAGCGCTGTCTTTTATACACATGGATGGACCGTCTGCTCCACAGAAATCCAGGAAACATTTCTGCGGATTGATGGCCTGGTCTGATCCAGACTTTGCATGCAGACCCCATTCCCCTCCTCAGATCCTGTCTTCTCCATCCTGTCCTGGCAATATGTGAAAGCGAGGCGACAGGCGCAGTCCGGGGTGACGCTGGGAAGGAAATGTAGCCATATAGTAACAATAAAAATGAGACCCCTCTCTTCAGCTACCTCACCAGCCTTCCCCTGACTGCACCTAACTGGAGGTCACGCTGCCCCCTCTATTACCCCAGACCCGCGTGCAGGTGCTCAGCCAGAACCACCATAGAATGGGTCCGCTTTCTGAAGATAATACTGCCATAGTGTTCTCGCATAATACCGCCATATAGATCACACACAATACTATCAAATAGATCACACAATACTGTCATACAGTTCTCACATAATACCACCATATAGATTACACATAATACCGCCAGTGTTCTCACATACCGCCATATAGATCACACATAATACCGCCAGTGTTCTCACATACCACCATATAGATCACACATAATACCGCCAGTGTTCTCACATACCACCATATGCTTCTCACATAATACCGCCATATAGATCACCCATAATGCCGCCACACAGATATCACATGTATTGTAAATAAAGACTCGGCCAGAATAAAGTCCTTTATTAATCTTTTTTATACCATACCAAACGCATAATCCTCGACTCCCTCATCTCCCACAACAAAAATAATAAACCACAATGGGGAAAGACACGCAGGGGGGAGAGGAGTGCATAGGAGAGGATTAGATACTGACTGCTGAGCCGTGTATCTAATCCTGTCCTGTGTGATACTGTGCTGCGCCGTGTATCTAATCCTATCTTGTGTGATACTGTACACAGGACAGGATTAGATACACAAGACTAGATTAGCTACACAGGACAGAGGTAGCAGTGGTAGATGGTATATAGAGGCAGGCAGCAGTCGTAGATGGTATATAGAGGCAGGCAGCAGTGGTAGATGGTATATAGAGGCAGGCAGCAGTGGTATATAGGGGCTAGTAGCAGTGGTATATAGGGGCTAGTAGCAGTGGTATATAGTGGCTGGTAGCAGTGGTATATAGGGGCTAGTAGCAGTGGTATATAGGAGCAGGTAGCAGTGGTATATAGGGGCTAGTAGCAGTGGTATATAGGGGCAGGTAGCAGTGGTATATAGGGGCAGGTAGCAGTGGTATATAGGGGCTAGTAGCAGTGGTATATAGGGGCTAGTAGCAGTGGTATATAGGGGCTAGTAGCAGTGGTATATAAGGGCTAGTAGCAGTGGTATATAGGGGCTAGTAGCAGTGGTATATAGGAGCAGGTAGCAGTGGTATATAGGGGCTAGTAGCAGTGGTATATAGGGGCTGGTAGCAGTGGTATATAGGGGCTGGTAGCAGTGGTATATAGGGGCTGGTAGCAGTGGTATATAGGGGCTGGTAGCAGTGGTATATAGGGGCTGGTAGCAGTGGTATATAGGGGCTGGTAGCAGTGGTATATAGGGGCTGGTAGCAGTGGTATATAGGGGCTGGTAGCAGTGGTATATAGGGGCTGGTAGCAGTGGTATATAGGGGCTGGTAGCAGTGGTATATAGGGGCTGGTAGCAGTGGTATATAGTGGCTGGTAGCAGTGGTATATAGGAGCAGGTAGCAGTGGTATATAGGGGCTGGTAGCAGTGGTATATAGGGGCTGGTAGCAGTGGTATATAGGGGCTGGTAGCAGTGGTATATAGGGGCTGGTAGCAGTGGTATATAGGGGCTGGTAGCAGTGGTATATAGGGGCAGGTAGCAGTGGTATATAGGAACAGGTAGCAGTGGTATATAGGGGCTAGTAGCAGTGGTATATAGGGGCTGGTAGCAGTGGTATATAGGGGCTGGTAGCAGTGGTAGATGCATAAGAAAATAAAATCTCTGTACTTGCCTTCAGTCCTCTCCCAGGAAGTGCTGAGTCATGTTCAGGGCAGAGCAGTGTGACGATCTTCCTGCTCTGAACAGGTCGGCAGTGAGCAGTGATTGCAGCCTGTGCTGTAATAATAAGTACAGGCTGCAATCACAGCTCCTGGCTGCAGATACTCACCCCGAACCTCACTCCCAGCAGCAGCTTCTCCCTGGCAGCTCCTGCTATGATCGCACACACTGAGCTGTGTGTGCGATGACAGAGGAAAATAACAAAATGGCCGCGATCTCCTCTCACAGCTGTGACGTAGCAGCCCAGGGGGCGTGCCCAAGTCACAGCTGAGAGGCAGGAGGAGCAGCCTCAATGAAAGAGAAGCGGTCGGAGCCCGACTGTTGGCTCCTATGCCCATGGCTGCCGTAAGTGAGGTGTGCAAGTGTCGTGTCCAGACACTTACACCCACACTAATGAAAATGGCGGCCTCCAGTGGCAAAAGTAAAAATGAATAAATAAAAAAGTATTAAAGTACTACATTTACTTTTGTATTAAAAATAATTGATTATATAATCAATAATTATTAATACAAAAACTAAAATCACGGCACCCTCCCTTTAAGTCTTCAACAAATTTGGTGTGATTGATCCTGCGCAGAAACTTTCCCTTTAGATTTTTGAAGAGTGAAGTTGACGTCTGTAAAGAAATCCTCCTTGGTGTCATCCTCGAAGCTCAACAAGCCTTGCAATCTCTGTGTGAGATATCCATTATAATATTACCTCTCCTGGACTCTGGTGGAATTCATCATATGTAATTATTTTAAAACATGCCATTCTATATATTTTTTTTAATTTCTTTTATTTAAAAATAAATAAAACAATTATTAATTGATCTCTCTCTTTAGCAAGTCTTACATCTTACTGAAAAGATTTAGCATGTATTGCATAGTATTGCAAATTCATTTCCCAGCAATGGGCATCTCACCATGCAAGGAGTGCTATGATTTTGACATGTTTATGTTGCATTTAAGTATATTGAGTGTCAATAATGTTTCCCAGCTTACAAGGCTTATCTTCCCTTTATTTACATGTTCCGTCTGTCAGGTCAGATGTATCATTAACCTCTTGGTTCAATAATATGCAAAACGAATAAGAGACAGACAACTTCTGTAACAGAATTATCTGAATCTGACAAATTGAACTATTACACCAAGGTGGTTTATAGTTAGAGGTGACGTCTACTTAAGGTGTAGACCAACTTCATGATAGAATAATCCCTTATTTAGTAGCTGCATAGAAGTCATATTTGTATTTTATGAAGTTGGTCATCTGCCGTTAGGTGGTCTACTGTTTCGAAAAGTTGGCCCTTTTACATTTAAAATGTGACTATTCTCTGTTGCCTGTGGCAATTTCTCTTTGCATAGAAAAAATGCCACAAGTCTTAAAATAATGTTTTTTTATAAGAATGCATTTTTGTTGGTACAATGTATAGATATGAGCAAAAAGATTGTAGATCCCTAGTCTACCATTACTGTTCGTACTCCAAGGCATCTGGACCAAGGTTCTGCAAATTTCCTTGGCCTGCAATTAATTGTCGGCATCCTTGGCACCTCTGGCGTTTCCAAGGCTCCTGTGATGTCATGATATGGTCTTGCAAATTTTTTATGCAACTTTAATGTTCTGTGATTTGAATGGAGTAGGAATACTTATAAGCAATATTGACATTGATTGTAACAGTAATTTAACCTTAAAGGGGACCTGTCATGAAAAATAACTATTAACCTGCAGATATGGGGTTAATCTACAGGGTAATAGCATTCTTAAGCCGTGCGGCTGGTACACAGAGAGCCCTTCTGCTGTGAGGAAATTAACATTATTCCTTCCGGCAGCCAGTCTCTGGCGTTCAGTCATAGAAGTGGGCAGGTATGGTTTCAGTCACTGCTCGGTGCATAGCGGCAGCTGTAACCACGCTCCAACATTGACTGACAGCCGACTCTAATGCAGTGCACTATGAAAAGAGCAGCAACTGAAGCCTCAACCCTATGACTGAAAGCCAGAGACTCCTGAGAAATGAGGTTCAATTTCTGATGGCAGCAGGGCTTCAGATCGCTATTAACCTGCAGATTAACCACATATCTACAGGAAAATAGCATTATTTTACATAAAAAAAGGTTTAAAAACCTGTAGATTTACTTATTTTTGGGGAGGTTTTTTTTCTATATGCAACAGTAAGATGGTATACTGTAGCTTTCTCAAAGTTATCCATTAATGACAGACATCATAGCACAAAGTGAAGGACCCAATTATAAGTCAATCGGACCTGTTGGTGGCCATTTATGTCCATCACACGATAGATTTGTCACCTACATAAATTCTTCATTTTTTATTCTTGTAATTGAACAGAAATATGTAATTCCTAAAGAAGAATCAAGACTCATGAACTGCTTACTTGTATCACTACTGTTATATTAGGCATTAAAGCAATTGTCTGTGTATCACTACATCTTTTATAGTGATGAACGAATACTGAAATATTCAGATTAGGGAGAATCCGCACAAATACTTTCTAATATAGGTGTATTTGTACTGAACAATGGATCCAATGCAAGTCAATAGGAAAGCCAAATATTTGTCTCCTGGACCCAACAAACAGGTCTGGGGGCATGGGAATAAAGCTGAAATGGATGGGATAGATAGATATAGATGAAAAGCTGGCAATTCATTTGCCATGTACAGTAAAATCACAGCGTGACAGTTTAGAATAGCATACCGTATATACTCGAGTATAAGCCGACCCGAGTATAAGCCGACCACACTAATTTTGCCTAAAAAAACAGGGAAAACTTAATGACTCGAGTATAAGCCTAGGGTGGAAAATGCAGCCACTACTGTTAAATTTAAAAATTAAAAATAGATGCCAATAAAAGTAAAATTAATTAAGACATCAGTAGTTTGTGTTTTGGAATATCCATATTGAATCATGAGCCCCATATAATGCTCAATATAGTTCATGATAGCCCCATAAGATGCTCCATACAAAACACACCCCATATAATGCTCCATACAGTTTATGATGGGCCCATAAGATGCTCCATATTAAAATATGCCCCATATAATGCTGCACAAATGTTTATTATGACCCCATAAGATGCTCCATACAGATATTTGCCCCATGCAATGCTGCACAAATGCTGATTATGGCCCCCATAAGATGCTCCATAGACACACTTGCCCCGTATAATGCTCCACAAATGTGGATTATGGCCCCATAAGATGCTCCATAGAGATTTTTGCCCCATATAATGCTGCATATATGCTGATTGTAAGCTCTTTTGGAACTCCTAAAGTGAACCCGCAGAACCACGACAACGAACCTCCCAAGGGTGAGCTAGCCAGGTGGACCACCCCCAATACAGGGAGTGTTAGGGGCAGGCCCGAGGGAGACTATTGTCGCAGAAGCTAATACCCGGGAACAGGAAGTAGGAGTGGAAAAGACGCCGTACTGGCTATAACGGAGACACAGGACAGACTGGCAATGACTGAGACTGAGAATAGACTGGATATGGCAGATGCTCAGGACGGACTGGATATGACGGAAACACAGGACAGACAGGGTATGACGGACGCACAGGACAGAGCAAGGTTTGGCGAACGCACAGGACAGAGCAAGGTATGGCAAACTCACAGGACAGAGCAAGGTATGGCAAACGCACAGGACAGAGCAAGGTTCAGAGAGACCTGGGTTAAATGAGGACAAATGACAATCAGGCATGGAGCAGAGGAAGGAGTTTCCTTAAATAGGAGAGATGCAGAAGAACTTCTGGGTCAGGGTCTTCCAGGGTCAAAGAGAGGAGAAGCGGCGCACCAGCATATCAAAGAGGAAGTGCGCGTGCGCAAAGGGAAATGGAGTACGCACACGCACCCGACAGACACCAGGAAGCTGCGGTGAATCAGGAGGAGAAGAAAGAAGAAACCGTGCCTGCAGGAGGAGCGCGCCGGAGAGGGTAAGTATGTCGGCGAGCGGGGGGCAAAGTGGCAGGCGGGGCAGCAGGACAGTACCCCTCCCCTTACTCCCCCTCTTTCTAAGACCAGAAATGAATCTGGCTAAAATACGAGGAGCCTGTATGTTTTCATGGGGTTCCTAAAACCTCTCCTCGGGACCAAAAAGAGAGTTTTACCTAGACCTTTTCATGGCAAGAATATTTTGAACCTCAAAGATATCCGGGTCAGAAACCAGCAAAGGATTTTGAGCAGGAGAAGCATGGAACTGATTGAAAATGACTTGTTTCAGAAGGGAAACGTGAAAAGAGTTGGGTATGCGAAGTGAAGCAGGCAATTTCAATTTGTAGGCAACATCATTAATACGAGCCAAAACCTCAAAAGGACCAATGTACCGAGGATCCAATTTATCTGAAGGAATTTTAAGATGAATGAACCTGGAAGACAACCAGACCTTATCACCTGGATGATATGACGAAGGATCCAGGCGTCTCTTATCAGCATGTCTCTTAATCCTGACCTGCGCCTGTTCTAGAGCGATTTTTGTCTCCTGCCAGACCCTGGAGAACTCCTCGGACAGAAGATCGGCCACTGGCACACCCGAGACAGGAAGCACCTGCAGAGGAACTCCAAGATGTTACCCATAAACGATGAAGAAGGGAGATTTGGAAGAAGAGTCATTGATATGGTTATTGTACGTGAACTCAGCCCACGGAAGCAAATCAGCCCAGTTATTATGATGACTGTTGGAAAAATGATGGAGATAGGTCATTAGAATTTGGTTAGTGCACTCAGCTTGTCCTTTGGTCTGTGGATGGTAAGCAGTAGAGAAATCCAAAGTAACATTCATCAGCTTGCATAGAGCGTGCCAGAATCGAGAGGTGAACTGGACTACTCTATCAGAGACTATGTGTAGAGGAAAACCGTGAATCCGGAAGATGTGAGCTATGAAGATTCTTGCCAACTCTGGAGCGGAAGGTAAACTAGGCAAAGGGACAAAATGAGCCATCTTGGAAAATCGATCAACGACTACAAAAATTACCAAATGTCCAGAAGAGCGAGGAAGATCAGTAATAAAATCCATGGCGATGTGTTGCCAGGGAGCCCAAGGAACTGGAAGCGGATGCAAGAGACCGGAGGGCAAATGTCTAGGAACCTTGCTCCTTGCACAAGAAGGACATGAGGCGACAAAACTTTGGACGTCTTGTAGGAGAGACAGCCACCAATAATGGCGTGTGATGAGAGCGAGTGTCTTCTTGTACCCTACATGGCCTGCTAATTTGGAGGCTTGACCCAAATGTAGAACTCGAGACCTCTTGTTAGCTTGGACGAAGGTCTTACCAGGAGGTAAAGAAGACATGCTTATCGGAGCAACAAGAATGATCTTGCTGGGATCCATGATATGTGAAGGTTCTTCAACATCGGATGCAAGAAAAGATCTGGACAAGGCATCAGCTTTAAAGTTTTTGTTGCCAGGACGGAAATGTAATTCAAAGTCAAAGCGGGCAAAGAATAACGACCATCTGGCCTGTTGGGTCTTACCTGGAGGTAAAGACATGCTGATCGGAGCTACAAGAATGATCTTGCTGGGATCTATGATGTGTGAAGGTTCTTCTTCAACATCGGATGCAAGAAAAGATCTGGACAAGGCATCAGCTTTAAAGTTTTTGTTGTCAGGACGGAAATGTAATTCAAAGTCAAAGCGGGCAAAGAATAACGACCATCTGGCCTGTTGGGTCTTACCTGGAGGTAAAGAAGACATGCTGATCGGAGCTACAAGAATGATCTTGCTGGGATCCATGATGTGTGGAGGTTCTTCTTCAATATCAGATGCCAGAAAAAATCTGGACAAGGCATCAGCTTTAAAGTTTTTGTTGCCAGGAGGGAAATGTAGTACAAAGTCAAAGCGGGCAAAGATTAACGACCATCTGGCCTGTTGGGGATTTAGTCTTTGCACAGAATGGATGTATTCCAGATTCTTGTGGTCAGTATAGATCTTGAAAGGGTGAACAGCTCCCTCCAGCAAATACCACCACTCCTCCAGTGCCAACTTGATGGCCAATAGTTCTTTGTCGCCAATGGCGTAATTTCTCTCCGAGACGGAGAAGATTTTGGAAAAGAAACCACAAGTAGCCAATTGTCTGGAAGATGACCTCTGGGAAAGTACCGCGCCAGAGCCAATGGCAGAAGCATCTACCTCAAGGATGAAAGGCTAGTTGACCTCAGGACGATGAAGTACAGGAGTGATAGTAAAGGCTTGCTTAAGAGACCAAAATGCTTCTTCAGCTTCCGAAGTCCAGATGTGAGGATTAGACCCTTTGCGAGTCAAGGTAGAAATTGATGAGACCAGAGTAGAAAAATGTTTAATAAACTGCCGGTAGTAATTTGCGAACCCGAGAAAGCGTTGAATTGCCTTTACCCCTTGAGGATGTGGCCAGTTAAGAATGGCACTTTATCCGGATCCATCCATTATTAGGGCTGGTGTAACGCAACGAGTAAATATAGAGATGTTCTTTGGTGCGTTCGCAGCCCGGGTTCTACCGTGCAGGAAAAGAACCTGCTGCTGGCAAACGGCGGCACAAAATGGCGGTAGAAGAGAACTCTGTTGCTTCACAGAGTCGCTATAAAGAAAGGACTGTGTCCTGTTAAACTCCACAGGAATACACAGTAACTGCTGAGCAGATAGCAGCTTGTGGTCACGCAGTCCAGGAGGCAAACATACAATCTCCTCACCGGAGGAGCCGGTATTCTAGTGGCTTATTTCAGCCGGGGCCCTGAAACCAAAAACACAATCTCCTCATCGGAGGTGCCGGTATTCTAGTGGCTTATTTCAGCCGGGGCCCTGAATACACACAAACATGACCAAACTGGCGCAAAACTCATGTCATGCATTGATACTAGCGCATGGCCGTGCGGCCATGCGAACCTTATATAGCTGCAGCACGTACAGGACCTTCCTAGAAGGACCAATGAGAGACTGCCACAGACCCTGAGGAACTTCAGGACCTTACTGGAGAACCAATGGGTCTTGCTGCAGTATCTAAGCATGTAACCCTCGATCTCCAATGAGAGATCTTACCCTGGGCATGCTCAGAAAGGGAAAAGCAGGACTTAGTCCCAAAAGCATCTGCTTGCTGCTGCCCAACACTGGCTCCAATGGCAGAAGCTGGAAAAGCAGCAGTAACCCTTTGTACAGAGTCAGACTGAGCAAGACGCTGGGACCAACGTCTCCGCTGAGAAGGCTCCACTGCGGCAGGAGAAGAATGGGAGACCGCAGCAGAGATGGCCTGAGATTCCCCCTGTGCAGAGGCGGGAACTCGACCCCTAACATCTGTAAGCCTGAGTCAGAGATGACATAGCCGAGAAACAGTAACGAAGATTGTTCACAGACACACTTCTCGAGTGTGGCATAAAGATGATTCTGTCCTAGATGAGATAGGACTTGGCGGACATCTCTCCTGTGAGAAGCAAGATCCGAGGAAAACACAAGAATGTCGTCCAAATATACCACCACGCAGGAGTAGAGTAGATCTCGGAAGACATCATTCACGAACTCCTGGAACACCGCTGGAGCATTACACAGGCCAAAAGGCATTACAAGATACTCATAGTGGCCGTCTTGGGTGTTAAAGGTGGTTTTCCTCTTGTATCCAGAACAAATACAGATTAGGTTGTAAGCTCCGCGAAGATCCAATTTTGTGAAAATTTGTGCTCCCCTAAGGCGATCGAACAGCTCTGGAGTAAGAGGTAGAGGATACTTGTTTTTGATCGTGAGATTGTTGAGACCTTGGTAGTCAATACATGGACAGAGGGATCCATCCTTCTTCTTTACGAAGAAAAAAATAGCACCTGCAGGAGAGGAGGACATAATAAATGCGAATAAAGCCTTTAGCCAAATTTTCCTGGACATATTCAGTCATGGCCTGGGTCTCGGTTGGAGACAACGGATAGATACGACCCCGTGATGGAGTGGAGCCTGGTACAAGATCGATTGGGCAGTCGTATGGTCCATGTGGATGCAGGATCTCTGCTTCTTTCTTGTCGAAGACATCCAAGAAAGACAAATATGAGGAAGGTAAGTTAGCAGGCACAGAACTTGGACGAGGTGGTTTTCTTGGCTGAACAGGAAGCAGGCAGTTATTCTGACAGAAGAGTCTCCAGCGCAGGATTTCACCAGACCGCTAGTCAAGACAAGGCTCGTGAGTCCTCAACCAAGGAAGACCAAGCAAAATAGTATGGGACAAGGAGGGCAGCACATAGAAGACAATCTTCTCCCGACGCAGGATTCCAATTTGGAGTTCCAACTCTTCTGTAACCAAGGTAACGGACTCCCGCAGAGGTTGACCATCGACCGATGCAATCTGTTGAGGAGTCTCCAGGGATCTGACCGGAATCCGCAACCTCCTAACTGCCTCGAGTTGGATGAAATTCCCGGCCGCCCCAGAATCTATGTAACCAAAATCAGAAAAACACTTAGAACCCAGATGCAAAAGAAATGAAAGAGTGAGGAGTTGAGAGGGTTCAGGGATACCTAGGGAGACCTCTCTTACCTGTCCTAGGTTGAGGCATTTCCCAGCCTCAAAGGACAGGAACACAAAAGATGAGCCACACTGCCACAATAGAAACAGAGATCTTGAGCCAGTCTCTCCTTCTGGCGCTGTTCCGCCGGTTTGAGATAATCCACCGGCATGGGCTCTGGGACAGAAACAGCAGAAGTCATCACAGGAGATGGACGGGAAGGACACAGAGTAGCCAAAGGAAGATGAGGAACTCTCCTCTCCCTAGCGGATTCTCGAATACGCTCTTGGAAACGTAAGTCTATGCGGGTTGCCAGAGATAAAAGATCTTCCAAGGTAGTCGGAGTATCCTGACCCGCCAATTCAGTCTTAATTCAAGACGAGAGACCTCACCAAAAGGCTGCCACCAATGCCTCATTGTTCCATCCTAACTCAGATGAAATTGTGCGAAACCGAATGGCATATTGACCCAAAGAAAGAGAACCCTGATGAAGGTTAAAAAGAGACTCGGTGGTAGAGGCCAAACACCCGGTTCATCGAATACTTTACGAAAAGTATCTAAAAAGATGGATAGTTGAGAGACAAGAGGGTCATCTACCTCCCAGGGAGGGTTTACCCAAGCTAATGCCTCTCCCTCTAAGTGGGAAATTACAAAGGCCACCTTTGCTCGATCAGTAGGGTACTGCATAGGGAGCAACTCAAAATGGAGTTGGCACTGGTTCAGAAACCCCCTACATAATTTAGGATCCCCACTGTAAAGAGGTGGTTTAGCCAGGCGAGGCGGTGGGTGAGGGACCAAGGACTGAGAGGAAACAGGAGCAGGAGACTGGAGAACACGAAGGCGATCATCCACGGATGCCATAAAATTAAGGATGTGGGTTTGAGGGTCACGCTGCTGAGCAAGCTCCTGTTGGAGACCTGCCAGCTGCAGAGCACTCCCAGGGTGGGAGGCCTGCAGAGATGAGAGATGAGACTCCATGGGTTTCAAGAAGGACATGATCCTAGACTGGTTCTCCCAGAGGAACAGTTGTTCCTTTTGGGTAGGAGTCGGGGTACCAGCGGGGTCCATAGCCTGATTGTACTGTCAGCTCTATTGGGACTCCTAAAGTGAACCCGCAGAACCATGACAATGAACCTCCAAAGGGTGAGCTGGCCAGGTGGACCACCCCCAATACAGGGAGTGTTAGGGGCAGGCCCGAGGGAGACTATTGCCACAGAAGCTGATACCCGGGGACAGGAAGTAGAAGCGGAATAGACGCAGAAATGGCTATAACGGAGACACAGGACAGACTGGCAATGACTGAGACTGAGAATAGGCTGGATATGGCGGATGCTCAGGATGGACTGGATATGACAGAAACACAGGACAGGCAGGGTATGGCAGAAACACAGGACAGGCAGGGTATGACGGATGCACAGGACAGAGCAAGGTATGGCGAATGCACAGGACAGAGCAAGGTACGGCGAACACACAGGACAGAGCAAGGTATGGCAAACGCACAGGACAGAGCAAGGTTCAGAGGGACCTGGGTCAAATGAGGACAAATGACAATCAGGCATGGAGCAGAGGAAGGAGTTACCTTAAATAGGAGAGACGCAGAAGGACTTCCGGGTCAGGGTCCTCCAGGGTCAAAGAGAGGAGAATCGGCAAGCCAGCATATCAAAGAGGAAGTGCGCGTGCGCAGAGGGAGATGGAATACGCACGCACACCCGATGGACACCAGGAAGCTGCGGTGAATCAGGAGGAGAAGAAGGAAGAACACGCGCCTGCAGGAGGAGCGCGCCGGAGAGGGTAAGTATGTCGGTGAGTGGGGGGCAGAGCGGCAGGTGGGGCGGCAGGAGTAGCGGCACTGAATGGCACCGTGACACTGATTATGGCCCTATAAGATGCTCCATAGAGATATTTGCCCCATATAATGCTGCACATATGCTGATTATGGCCCCATAAGATGCTCCATAGAGATATTTGCCCCATATAATGCTGCACATGGCCCCATACAGATATTTGCCCCATATAATGCTGCACATGGCCCCATAAGATGCTCCAAACAGATATTTGCCCCATATAATGCTGCACATGGCCCCATAAGATGCTCCATACATATATTTGCCCCATTATTTTGCTGCACATGGCCCCATAAGATGCTCCATACAGATATTTGCCCCATATAATGCTGCACATGGCCCCATAAGATGCTCCATACAGATATTTGCCCCATATAATGCTGCACATGGCCCCTTAAGATGCTCCATACAGATATTTGCCCCATATAATGCTGCACATGGCCCCATATGATGCTCCATACAGATATTGTATGGCCCCATATGCTGTTGATGCGATTAAAAAAATAAAAAATGACATACTCACCTCTCAAGCCCCCGGCACTTGCTATATTCACCTGCTTCACTTGCTATATTCAAAATATGTTCCTCTGCCGACCGCCGCTGTGTCTTCCCCGTCCTCTGCACTGACTGTTCAGGCAGTAATCGCGTCACCATGCCCTCTGACCTGAGCGTCACTGCAGAGGACGTGGAAGTCGCAGTGGCGCCAATGGTGGAATGTGGAGCAGGAGAATATCGCGCACTGCGTTATACTCACCTTCTCCTGGCGCGATCCCTGCACGTCTGTTCCCCGGCGCCGGCAGCTACTTCCTGTAGTGAGTGGTCACATGGTACCACTCATTACAGTAATGAATATGCTGCTCCACCCCTATGGAAGTGGAGTAGGGTCCTTATTCATTACTGTATTGAGCGGTACCATGTGACCGCTCACTACAGGAAGAAGCTGCCGGTGCTGGGGAACAGACGTACAGGGATCGCACCAGGAGCAGGTGAGTATTATTACACAGCTGCCGCTCCCCCTCCCCTGCCGACCACTTTGTATGATTCGAGAGGGGCACTTTCAGCCTAAAAATATGGGCTGAAATTCTTGGCTTATATAGGAGTATATACAGTAGATAGAATAGACATGTACACATAGAATAGATAGATATATAGATGTCAGTGACACACACATACAATATATATATGTATATACAGTTGAAACCAGAAGTTTACATACACTATATAAAAAGACACATATGCATGAATATCTGACATGAAATCAGAATAAACCTTTCCCGTTTTAGGTCGATTAGGATTACCATAATTATTAATATTTGCCAAACGCCAGAATAATGAGAGAGAATGTTTTAAGGCATTTTTATTACTTAGTGCAAAGTCAAAAGTTTACATACACTAAGATTATTATGCTTTTAACCCATTCCCAACATGCGCCATACTAGTACTGCTCTGCGGGAACTGAGTTCCCGCAAACCGCAGTACTAGTACGGCGGCATGATCGCGCGGTCTCACAGTGAGCACCGCGGCAATCGCCTGTCGGTGTCGGCTGTATGTGACAGCTGACACCCCGCAGCAATGTGCTAGCGCTGATCATAGGCATTTAACCCCTCTGATGCCACTGTCAGTAGTGACAGCGACATAGATGCGATCGCGTTGTTTCGGTGTTCTCGAAGGAGTTCCCGGTTCCAAAATGGCCATAAAGCTCCTTCCGGGTCCTGGAATGAGGTGGCTTCCTGGCGCCTGTTGGGAACAGGCGCCGGAAAGCCTGCTGATCTGACACAGTGCTATGCAAAGTGTCAGATCAGTGATCTGATGCAACATAGTGATGTTCCACCCTAGGACAATGTTATAAAGTAAAAAAATCCTCAAATAAACAAAAAAATAAATAAATTTATATTTTCCAATAAATCTATTTATTTATGTAAATAAAAAAAAAAACAATAAGAGTACACATATTTGGTATCGCCGCATCCGTAACGACCTGCTCTATAAAACTACCCCACTAGTTAACCCCTTCAGTGAACACCGCAAAAAAAAATAAAAAACAAGGCAAAAAGCAATGCTTTATCATCATACTGCAAAAACAAAAAGTGCAATAAAATGTGATCAAAAAGACGGATATAAATAAACATGGTACCGCTGAAAACATCATCTTGTCCCACAAAAAAAGCCCCCATACAGTGTCATCAGCAGAAAAATAAAAAAGTTATAGCAATCAGAATAAAGCGATGCAAAAACAATCATTTTTTATATATATAAATAATAGTTTTTATTGTGTAAAGCGCCAAAACATAAAAAAATATAAATAAGGTATCGCTGTAATCATACTGACCCGAAGAATAAAGCTGCTTTATCAATTTTACCACACGTGGAATGGTATAAATGCTCCCCCTAAAAGAAATTCAGGAATTGATGGTTTTTGTTCATTCTGCCTCCCAAAAATCGGAATGAAAAGCGATCAAAAAATGTCATTTGCCTGAAAATGGTACCAATAGAAACGTCAACTCATCCCACAAAAAACAAGACCACACAAGACTCTTTGAGCCAAAATATGGATAAATTATAGCTCTCAAAATGTGGTGATGCAAAAACTATTTCTGGCAATAAAAGGCGTCTCTTAGCGTGTGACAGCTACCAAACAAAAACCCGCTATAAATAGTAAATCAAACCCCCCTTTATCACCCCCTTAGTTAGGGAAAAATAATAAAATAAAAAAGCATTTATTTCCATTTTCCCATTAGGGTTAGGGTTGGGGCTAATTGTTGTGAATTCTGCTCTTGGGTTCCCTCCAGTGGTTGTAGGTGGGAATGCAGTTGTCTCTGAGTCACAGTCCTGGCCAGGTGTATCTGCTGATTGCTGTTCTGACTGGGATATTTAAGTGTGCAGGATTCATTGGCCCTTGCCAGTTGTCAATGTTTCTTCTGAAGTGTTGGATCACTTTCTGGCTTCTCCTGCTCAGCTGTCAATTCAGAAAAGATAAGTGTCTGTTTTTTTTTGTTTCAGTGGCACACATGCAGTGTGCTTATATTCTGTGCTATTCATTTGTTTTTCTCTTGTCCAGCTTAGACTGTGTCAGTGTTTTCTCGGTCTTGTTGGATTCTCTGGAGATGCAGATATACACTCCACATCTTTAGTTAGATGGTGGAGTTTTTCTATTTTCTGCTGTGGATATTTTTGGAAGGATTTTTGGTACTGACCGCTTAGTATCCTGTCGTATCCTTTCCTATTTAGCTAGTGTGTGCCTCATTTGCTAAATCCTGTTTTATGCCTACGTGTGTCTTTTCCTCTACTACTCACAGTCAATATTTGTGGGGGGCTGCCTATCCTTTGGGGTTCTGCTCTGAGGCAAGGTAGAAATTCCTATTTCCATCTATAGGGGTATTTAGTCCTCCGGCTGTGTCGAGGTGTCTAGGTTTTGTTAGGCACACCCCACGGCTACTTCTAGTTGTGGTGATAAGATCAGGGTTTGCGGTCAGTATAGTTACCACCTACTCCAGTGAAAGTTTTCATGCTGCTCCAAGGTCACCTGATCATAACAGCTAATGTTAGGGTTAGGGTTGGGTGTTGTGAATTCTGTGGCTGAATTTACTCCTGTGGTCACAAGTGGTACTGCAGCTTCTGAGCTTCCTCCCTCAGGTGTTCTGGTGAGCTCGTTAACTGCTTCATTACTTAACTCCGCCTGATGCTGCTATCCTTGCTCCTTGTCAATGTTTCAGTGTTGGATCTGAGCTTCTCCTGATTGTTCCTGTGACCTGCTGCTCTGTATAGCTAAGTGCTTTTTGCTTTTTTGTTGCTTTTTTTTTCTGTCCAGCTTGTCTTTTGTTTTGCTGGAAGCTCTGAGACGCAAAGGGTGTACCGCCGTGCCGTTAGTTCGGCACGGTGGTTTTTTTTGCCCCCTTTGCGTGGTTTTGCTTTAGGGTTTTTTGTAGACTGCAAAGTTCGCTTTACTGTCCTCGCTCTGTCCTAGAATATCGGGCCCCACTTTGCTGAATCTATTTCATCCCTACATTTTGTCTTTTCATCTTACTCACAGTCATTATATGTGGGGGGCTGCCTTTTCCTTTGGGGAATTTCTCTGGGGCAAGTCAGGCCTATTTTTCTATCTTCAGGCTAGCTAGTTTCTTAGGCTGTGCCGAGTTGCCTAGGTAGTTGTTAGGCGCAATCCACAGCCGCTTTTAGTTGTGTTTAGGATAGGATCAGGTGTGCAGTCTACAGAGTTTCCACGTCTCAGAGCTCGTTCTTGTATTTTTGGGTATTTGTCAGATCACTGTGTGCGCTCTGATCGCTAAGCACACTGTGTTTTTGGATTGCCTTCATAACACCTGTCATTAGCAAACATAACAGTACAAGGAGCCTAACTAATGATTCTCAATAGAGGGAAAGAAAAAGTTCTGACATCATTTTTTTTTTTTTTTTTTTTTCTCAGCTCTGTGTTCACTTTTTTTTTTTTCCCCTAGACATTTGGGTATTCTGGACACAGGTGTGGACATGGATATTCAGGGTCTGTGCTCTTCAATGGATAATCTCGTTATAAATGTACAAAAAATTCAAGATACTATTGATCAGAAATCTATGTTAGAACCAAGAATTCCTATTCCTGATTTGTTTTTTGGAGATAGAACTAAGTTTCTAAGTTTCAAAAATAATTGTAAGCTATTTCTGGCCTTGAAACCTCATTCTTCTGGTAATCCTATTCAACAGGTTTTGATTATTATTTCTTTTTTGCGCGGCGACCCTCAAGACTGGGCATTTTCTCTTGCGCCAGGAGACCCTGCATTGAGTAGTGTCGATGCGTTTTTCCTGGCGCTCGGATTGC
The DNA here is from genome assembly GCF_032444005.1 of Ranitomeya imitator. Classification (NCBI taxonomy): domain Eukaryota; kingdom Metazoa; phylum Chordata; class Amphibia; order Anura; family Dendrobatidae; genus Ranitomeya; species Ranitomeya imitator. Next base: position 269,888,861 of record NC_091286.1, on the reverse strand, counting down.
TGTACGATGAGCCTAATTCAGTGGATCAGGCTGAGAAAAATTTGCTGGCTTTGTGCCAGGGTCAGGATGATATAGAAGTATATTGTCAGAAATTTAGGAAATGGTCAGTACTCACTCAGTGGAATGAATCTGCGCTGGCAGCTTTGTTCAGAAAGGGTCTCTCTGAGGCTCTTAAGGATGTCATGGTGGGATTTCCTATGCCTGCTGGTTTGAATGAGTCTTTGTCTTTGGCCATTCAGATCGGTCGACGCTTGCGCGAGCGTAAATCTGTGCACCATTTGGCGGTACTGCCTGAGGTTAAACCTGAGCCTATGCAGTGCGATAGGACTATGACTAGAGTTGAACGGCAGGAATACAGACGTCTGAATGGTCTGTGTTTCTACTGTGGTGATTCCACTCATGCTATTTCTGATTGTCCTAAGCGCACTAAGCGGTCCGCTAGGTCTGCCGTCATTGGTACTGTACAGTCCAAATTCCTTCTGTCCATTACCTTGATATGCTCTTTGTCGTCATTTTCTGTCATGGCGTTTGTGGATTCGGGCGCTGCCCTGAATCTGATGGATTTGGATTATGCTAAACGTTGTGGGTTTTTCTTGGAGCCTTTGCGGTGTCCTATTCCATTGAGAGGAATTGATGCTACACCTTTGGCCAAGAATAAACCTCAATACTGGGCCCAGCTGACCATGTGCATGGCTCCTGCACATCAGGAAGTTATTCGCTTTCTGGTGTTGCATAATCTGCATGATGTGGTCGTGTTGGGGTTGCCATGGCTACAAACCCATAATCCAGTATTGGATTGGAATTCCATGTCGGTATCCAGCTGGGGTTGTCAGGGGGTACATGGTGATGTTCCATTTTTGTCGATTTCGTCATCCACCCCTTCTGAGGTCCCAGAGTTCTTGTCTGATTATCAGGATGTATTTGAAGAGCCCAAGTCCGATGCTCTACCTCCGCATAGGGATTGTGATTGTGCTATCAATTTGATTCCTGGTAGTAAATTCCCTAAAGGTCGATTATTTAATTTATCCGTGCCCGAACACGCCGCTATGCGCAGTTATGTGAAGGAATCCCTGGAGAAGGGACATATTCGCCCATCGTCATCACCACTGGGAGCAGGGTTCTTCTTTGTAGCCAAGAAGGATGGTTCGCTGAGACCGTGTATTGATTACCCCCTTCTTAATAAGATCACTGTTAAATTTCAGTATCCCTTGCCATTGTTATCTGACTTGTTTGCTCGGATTAAGGGGGCTAGTTGGTTCACTAAGATAGATCTTCGTGGTGCGTATAATCTGGTGAGAATCAGGCAAGGAGATGAATGGAAAACTGCATTCAATACGCCCGAGGGTCATTTTGAGTATCTAGTGATGCCGTTCGGACTTGCCAATGCTCCATCTGTGTTTCAGTCTTTTATGCATGACATCTTCCGTGAGTATCTGGATAAATTCCTGATTGTTTACTTGGATGACATTTTGATCTTCTCAGATGATTGAGAGTCTCATGTGAAGCAGGTCAGAATGGTTTTTCAGGTCCTGCATGCTAACTCTTTGTTTGTGAAGGGATCAAAGTGTCTCTTCGGTGTGCAGAAAGTTTCATTTTTGGGGTTCATCTTTACCCCTTCTACTATCGAGATGGATCCAGTTAAGGTCCAAGCCATCCAGGATTGGATTCAGCCGACATCTCTGAAAAGTCTGCAAAAGTTCCTGGGCTTTGCTAATTTTTATCGTCGCTTCATCTATAATTTTTCTAGCATTGCCAAACCATTGACCGATTTGACCAAGAAGGGTGCTGATTTGGTTAATTGGTCTTCTGCTGCTGTGGAAGCTTTTCAGGAGTTGAAGCGTCGTTTTTGTTCTGCCACTGTGTTGTGTCAGCCAGATGTTTCTCTTCCGTTCCAGGTCGAGGTTGATGCTTCTGAGATTGGAGCAGGGGCGGTTTTGTCACAGAGAGGTTCTGATTGCTCAGTGATGAAACCATGTGCTTTCTTTTCCAGGAAGTTTTCGCCCGCTGAGCGTAATTATGATGTGGGCAATCGAGAGTTGCTGGCCATGAAGTGGGCATTCGAGGAGTGGCGTCATTGGCTTGAAGGAGCTAAGCATCGCGTGGTGGTATTGACTGATCATAAGAACTTGACTTATCTCGAGTCTGCCAAGCACTTGAATCCTAGACAGGCCCGTTGGTCGTTATTTTTTGCCCGCTTCGACTTTGTGATTTCGTACCTTCCGGGCTCTAAAAATGTGAAGGCGGATGCTCTGTCTAGGAGTTTTGTGCCCGACTCTCCGGGTTTATCTGAGCCAGCGGGTATCCTCAAGGAAGGAGTCATTGTGTCTGCCATCTCCCCTGATTTGCGGCGGGTGCTGCAAAAATTTCAGGCGAATAAACCTGATCGTTGTCCAGCAGAGAAACTGTTCGTCCCTGATAGGTGGACTAATAAACTTATCTCTGAACTTCATTGTTCGGTGTTGGCTGGTCATCCTGGAATCTTTGGTACCAGAGAGTTGGTGGCTAGATCCTTCTGGTGGCCATCTCTGTCACGGGATGTACGTACTTTTGTGCAGTCCTGTGGGATTTGTGCTAGGGCTAAGCCCTGCTGTTCTCGTGCCAGTGGGTTGCTTTTGCCCTTGCCGGTCCCAAAGAGGCCTTGGACACATATTTCGATGGATTTCATTTCTGACCTTCCCGTTTCTCAAAAGATGTCAGTCATTTGGGTGGTCTGTGATCGCTTTTCTAAAATGGTCCATCTGGTGCCCTTGGCTAAATTGCCTTCCTCCTCTGATTTGGTACCTTTGTTCTTTCAGCATGTGGTTCGGTTGCATGGCATTCCTGAGAATATTGTTTCTTACAGAGGTTCCCAGTTTGTTTCAAGGTTTTGGCGAGCCTTTTGTGGTAGGATGGGCATTGACCTATCCTTTTCCTCGGCTTTCCATCCTCAGACTAATGGCCAGACCGAACGAACCAATCAGACCTTGGAAACATATCTGAGATGTTTTGTTTCTGCAGACCAGGATGATTGGGTGTCCTTTTTGCCGTTGGCTGAGTTCGCCCTTAATAATCGGGCCAGCTCGGCTACCTTGGTTTCTCCATTTTTTTGCAATTCTGGGTTCCATCCTCGTTTCTCTTCAGGACAGGTTGAGTCTTCGGACTGTCCTGGTGTGGATTCTGTGGTGGATAGGTTGCAGCAGATCTGGACTCAGGTAGTGGACAATTTGATCTTGTCCCAGGAGAAAGCTCAACTTTTCGCTAATCGCAGACGCCGTGTGGGTCCCCGACTTCGTGTTGGGGATCTGGTTTGGTTATCTTCTCGTCATATTCCTATGAAGGTTTCCTCTCCTAAATTTAAACCTCGTTTTATTGGTCCGTATAGGATTTCTGAGGTTCTCAATCCTATGTCTTTTCGTTTGACCCTCCTAGACTCCTTTTTCCATACATAATGTATTCCATAGGTCGTTGTTGCGGAGATACGTGGCACCTATGGTTCCATCTGTTGAGCCTCCTGCCCCGGTTTTGGTGGAGGGGGAATTGGAGTATATTGTGGAGAAGATTTTGGATTCTCGTGTTTCTAGACGGAAACTCCAGTATCTGGTTAAATGGAAGGGTTATGCTCAGGAAGATAATTCCTGGGTTTTTGCCTCTGATGTTCATGCTTCCGATCTTGTTCGTGCCTTTCATGCGGCTCATCCTGGTCGGCCTGGGGGCTCTGGTGAGGGTTCGGTGACCCCTCCTCAAGGGGGGGTACTGTTGTGAATTCTGTGGCTGAATTCACTCCTGTGGTCACAAGTGGTACTGCAGCTTCTGAGCTTCCTCCCTCAGGTGTTCTGGTGAGCTCGTTAACTGCTTCATTACTTAACTCCGCCTGATGCTGCTATCCTTGCTCCTTGTCAATGTTTCAGTGTTGGATCTGAGCTTCTCCTGATTGTTCCTGTGACCTGCTGCTCTGTATAGCTAAGTGCTTTTTGCTTTTTTGTTGCTTTTTTTTTCTGTCCAGCTTGTCTTTTGTTTTGCTGGAAGCTCTGAGACGCAAAGGGTGTACCGCCGTACCGTTAGTTCGGCACGGTGGGTTTTTTTTGCTCCCTTTGCATGGTTTTGCTTTAGGGTTTTTTGTAGACTGCAAAGTTCGCTTTACTGTCCTCGCTCTGTCCTAGAATATCGGGCCCCACTTTGCTGGATCTATTTCATCCCTACGTTTTGTCTTTTCATCTTACTCACAGTCATTATATGTGGGGGGCTGCCTTTTCCTTTGGGGAATTTCTCTGGGGCAAGTCAGGCCTATTTTTCTATCTTCAGGCTAGCTAGTTTCTTAGGCTGTGCCGAGTTGCCTAGGTAGTTGTTAGGCGCAATCCACAGCCGCTTTTAGTTGTGTTTAGGATAGGATTAGGTGTGCAGTCTACAGAGTTTCCACGTCTCAGAGCTCGTTCTTGTATTTTTGGGTATTTGTCAGATCACTGTGTGCGCTCTGATCGCTAAGCACACTGTGTTTTTGGATTGCCTTCATAACACCTGTCATTAGCAAACATAACAGTTGGGGCTAAAGTTTGGGTTGGGACTAAAGTTAGGGTTGGGGCTAAAGATAGGGTTTGGATTATGTTTATGGTTGGGGTTAGGGCTGGTATTAGGGTTAGGGGTGTGTTGGGGTTATGGGTGTGGTAAGGGTTATGGTTAGGGTTGGGATTAGCATTATTGTTGGGATTAGGCTTAGGGGTCTGTTAGGGTTAGGGTTGGAGATAGAATTGGGGGGTTTCCACTAGGCACATCAGGGGCTCTCCAAATGCGGCATGGCGTCCGATCTCAATTCCAGCCAATTCTGCGCTGAAAAAGTAAAATGGTGTTCCTTCCCTTCCGAGCTCTGCTGTTTGCCCAAACAGTGGTTTACCCCCACATATAGGGTATCGGTGTACTCAGGACAAACTGTACAACGAATTTTGTCATCCAATTTCTCCTGTTACCCTTGGTAAAATAAAACAAATTGGATATGAAGTAAAAATTTTGTGAAAAAAGTTAACTGTTCAATTTTTTTTAAACATTCCAAAATTTCCTGTGAAGCACCTGAAGGGTTAATAAATTTCTTGAATGTGGTTTTGAGTACCTTGAGGGTGTGCAGTTTTTAGAATGGTGTCATTTTGGGGCATTTTCTGTCATATAGGCCCCTCAAAATCACTTCAAGTGTAAGGTGGTCCCTAAAAAAAGGGTTTTGCAAATTTTGCTGTAAAAATGAGAAATCACTGGTCAACTTTTAACCCTTATAACTTCCTAACAAAAAAAATTATGTTTCCAAAATTATGCTAATGTAAAGAAGACATGTGGGTAATGTTATTTAATAACTATTTTGTATGATATGACTCTCTAATTTAAGGGCATAAAAACAAAAAGTTTAAAAATTGCAAAATTTTCACCAAATTTCCATTTTTTCACATATAAACGCAAGTCATATCGAATAAATTTTACCACTATCATAATGTACAATATGTCACAAGAATACAATCTCAGAATCACCAGAATCTGTTGAAGCGTTTCAGAGTTATGACCTCATAAAGTGACAGTGGTCAGAATTGAAAAAAATGGCCTGGTCCGGAAGTTGAAAACAGGCTTTGGGGTGAAGGGGTTAAACAATTCTGGACTGCCTATATGATAATGTCATGTGTTTGCAAGCTTCTGATTCTGAGGTTTTTAGGCAACATCTGAGTTAATTAGAGACACACCTATGGATGCACTTTAACCCCTCTCTGACCTTAGACGTACTATCCCGTCAAGGTGCCCTGGGCCTATCTGACCCTCGACGGGATAGTACGTAATAGCGATTGGCCGCGCTCACGGGGGGAGCGCGGCCGATCGTGGCCGGGTGTCAGCTGCCTATCACAGCTGACATCCGGCACAATGTGCCAAGAGCGGTCACGGACCGGTCCCGGCACATTAACCCCCGGCACACCGCGATCAAACATGATCGCGGTGTGCCGGTGGTATAGGGAAGCATCACGCAGGGAGGGGGCTCCCTGCGGGCTTCCCTGAGCCCCCCGCAGCAACGCGATGTGATCGCGTTGCTGCGAGGGTCTCCCTACCTCCCTCCCTGCTCCAGGCTCGGATCCAAGATGGCCGCGGCATACGGGTCCTGCAGGTAGGGAGGTGGCTTTACAGCGCCTGCTCAGAGCAGGCACTGTGAAGCCTGCAGCACTGTAAGTCAGATCGGTGATCTGACAGAGTGCTGTGCAAACTGTCAGATCACCGATCAGTGATGTCCCCCCTGGGACAAAGTAAAAAAGTTTAAAAAAAATTTTTCCAAATGTGTGCAAAAAAATAAAAAAAATAAAAATTCCTAAATAATGAAAAAAAAAAATATTATTCCCATAAGTACATTTCTTTATCTAAATAAATAAAAACAATAAAAGAACACACATTTAGTATCGCCGCGTCTGTAACGACCCAACCTATAAAACTATATCACTAGTTAACCCCTTCAGTGAACACCGTAAAAAAAAAAAAAGAGGCAAAAAAACAACGCTTTATTATCATACCGCCGAACAAAAAGTGGAATACCACGCGATCAAAAAGACGGATATAAATAACCATGGTACCACTAAAAACGTCATCTTGTCCCGCAAAACAAGAGCCACCACACAGCATCATCAGCAAAAAAATAAAAAAGTTATAGTCCTCAGAATAAAGCAATGCAAAAATAATTATTTTTTCTGTAAAATAGTTTTTATCGTATAAAAGCGCCAAAACATAAAAAATGATATAAATGAGGTATTGCTGTAATCGTACTGACCCAAAGAATAAAACTGCTTTATCCATTTTACGAAACGCGGAACGGTATAAACGGCTCCCCCAAAAGAAGTTCATGAATAGCTGGTTTTTGGTCATTCTGCCTCACAAAAATCGGAATAAAAAGCGATCAAATGCCATCTGCCCGAAAATGTTACCAATAAAAACGTCAACTCGTCCCGCAAAAAACAAGACCTTACATGACTCTGTGGACTAAAATATGGAAAAATTATAGCTCTCAAAATCTGGTAATGCAAAAAATATTTTTTGCAATAAAAAGCGTCTTTCAGTGTGTGACGGCTGCCAATCATAAAAATCCTCTAAAAAACCCGCTATGAAAGTAAATCAAACCCCCCTTCATCACCCCCTTAGTTAGGGAAAAATAAAAAAAATGTATTTATTTCCATTTTCCCATTAGGGTTTGGGCTAGGGTTAGGGCTAGGGTTAGGTTAGGGCTAGGGTTAGGGTTAGGGCTAGGGCTAGGGTTAGGGTTGGGGTTAGGGCTAGGGTTAGGGTTAGGGCTAGGGTTAGGGTTAGGGCTAGAGTTAGGGCTAGGGTTATGGCTACAGTTAGGGTTGGGGCTAAAGTTAGGGTTAGGGTTGGGGCTAAAGTTAGGGTTTGGGTTTGGATTACATTTACGGTTGGGAATAGGGTTGGGATTAGGGTTAAGGGTGTGTCTGGGTTAGGGGTGTGGTTAGGGTTACCATTGGGATTAGGGTTAGGGGTGTGTTTGGATTAGGGTTTCAGTTATAATTGGGTGGTTTCCACTGTTTAGGCACATCAGGGGCTCTCCAAACGCGACATGGCGTCGAATCTCAATTCCAGCCAATTCTGCGTTGAAAAAGTAAAACAGTGCTCCTTCCCTTCCGAGCTCTCCCGTGTACCCAAACAGGGGTTTACCCCAACATATGGGGTATCAGCGTACTCAGGACAAATTGGACAACAACTTTTGGGGTCCAATTTCTCCTGTTACCCTTGGGAAAATACAAAACTGGGGGCTAAAAAATAATTTTTGTGGGAAAAAAAAAGATTTTTTATTTTCTCGGCTCTGCGTTATAAACTGTAGTGAAACACTTGGGGGTTCAAATTTTCACAACACATCTAGATAAGTTCCTTGGGGGGTCTAGTTTCCAATATGCGGTCACTTGTGGGGGGTTTCTACTGTTTAGGTACATTAAGGGCTCTGCAAACGCAATGTGACGCCTGCAGACCAATCCATCTAAGTCTGCATTCCAAATGATGCTCCTTCTCTTACGAGCTCTGCCATGCGCTCAAACGGTGGTTCCCCACACATATTGGGTATCAGCGTACTCAGGACAAATTGGACAACAAAATTAGGATCCAATTTCTCCTGTTACCCTCGGGAAAATACAAAACTGGGGGCTAAAAAATCATTTTTGTGGGAAAAAATTTTTGTTTTATTTTTACGGCTCTGCATTATAAACTTCTGTGAAGCCCTTGGTGGGTCAAAGTGTTCACTACACATCCAGATAAGTTCCTTAGGGGGTCTACTTTCCAAAATGGTGTCACTTGTGGGGGGTTTCAATATTTAGGCACATCAGTGGCTCTCCAAATGCAACATGGCATCCTATCTCAATTCCTGTCAATTTTGCATTGAAAAGTCAAACGGCGCTCCTTCCCTTCCGAGCTCTCCCATGCGCCCAAACAGTGGTTTACCCCCCACATATGGGGTATCAGCGTACTCAGGACAAGTTGTACAACAACTTTTGAGTCCAATTTCTTCTCTTACCCTTGGGAAAATAAAAAATTGGGGGCAAAAAAATGATTTTTGTGAAAAAATATGATTTTTTATTTTTACGGTTCTGCATTATAAACTTCTGTGAAGCATTTGGTGGGTCAAAGTGCTCACCACACCTCTAGATAAGTTCCTTAGGGGGTCTACTTTCCAAAATGGTGTCACTTGTGGGGGTTTCCACTGTTTAGGCACATCAGGGGCTCTCCAAACGCAACATGGCGTCCCATCTCAATTCCTGTCAATTTTGCATTTGAAAGTCAAATTGCCCTCCTTCGCTTCCGAGCTCTGTCATGCGCCCAAACCGTGGTTTACCACCACATATGGGGTATCGGCGTACTCAGGAGAAATTGTACAACAACTTTTGGGGTCCATTTTCTCCTGTTACCCTTGGTAAAATAAAAAAAATTGGAGCTGAATTAAATATTTTGTGAAAAAAAGTTAAATGTTCATTTTTATTTAAATATTCCAAAAATTCCTGTGAAACACCTGAAGGGTTAATAAACTTCTTAAATGTGGTTTTGAGCACCTTGAGGGGTGCAGTTTTTAGAATAGTGTCACACTTGGGTATTTTCTATCATATAGACTCCTCAAAATGACTTCAAATGAGATGTGGTCCCTAAAAAAAAATGGTGTTGTAAAAATGAGAAATTGCTGGTCAAATTTAACCCTTATAACTCCCTAACAAAAAAAAATTTTGGTTCCAAAATTGTGCTGATGTAAAGTAGACATGTGGGATATGTTACTTATTAAGTATTTTGTGTGACATATCTCTGTGATTTAATTGCATAAAAATTCAAATTTGGAAAATTGTGAAATTTTCCAAATGTTTGCCAAATTTCCGTTTTTTTCACAAATAAATGCAGGTAATATCAAAGAAATGTTACCACTATCATGAAGTACAATATGTCACGAGAAAACAGTGTCAGAATCACTGGGATCCGTTGAAGCGTTCCAGAGTTATAACCTCATAAAGGGACAGTGATCATAATTGTAAAAATTGGCCTGGTCATTGACGTGCAAACCACCCTGGGGGTAAAGGGGTTAATGCACACCTAAAACACACTGTTTCCTTGTGTAGCATCATGGGAAAGTCTCAAGAAATCAGGGAGAGAATTGAGGACTTGCACAAGTCTGGCTCATCCTTGGTACAATTTAAAGATACCTGAAGTTGCTTTGTTCATCTGCACAAGTAATTAAGGACTGTCCAGTCATCATACCGCTCAAGAAGGAGACAGGTTCTGTGTTCCAGAGACGTGTTTTGGTGCAACATGTGCATATCAATCCGAGGACAAAAGCAAAAGACCTTGTGAAGATAATTTGAAAGCTGGTAAGATTATGTAAATATCCACAGTGAAATGAGTACAGTATCAACATGGGATGAAAGGCCACTCTGCCAGGAAGAAGCCATTACTCCAATGGAAACATAAAAAGCCAGATTAATGTTTGCAAATGTACACAGTAACACGAACATTAATTTTTGGAGATATGTCCTGTGGTCTGATGAAACAAAAATTTAACTTTTTGGGTATAATGACTATTGTTATGTTTGGAGGAAAAAGGGGGAAGCTTGGAAGCCTAAGAACACCATCCCAACTGTGAAACATGGAGATGGCAGCACTTTTTTTTTGGGGGGGGAAATGTGGTCAATTTAAGGAGCGCTATGGCTATAGAGCACACTGCAATATATTAGTGGTAAACAAACCTTTTATTGAAGCACTACGCGTTTCGTCAGCGGACTGCTACCTTCCTCAGGTAGATTGTGAAGCTGCATCACGTGACTGAATCTTGGGCCCATGTGACCAGACTAGGAAGCACAGCACAGGAGCAGCCTCAGAGCAACAGAGCAGGATTGCATGGAGAGGTCCGCTACCGGTTTGGTGCAGGGGTGCACAACCCTTCCAGGTGAGAGGCTAATCCCCCCACCTTCCATTGCAACATCCCAATCAAACCACCTGGTGCTTCTCATTCTGTGCTCTTCCATGTTTATTGTCTTCCAAATGGCCAACAGCATAGAATAGATGGATTACACACAGTATATACTGTAATGCAGCAGTAGGACCATGCACAGTGAAATGGCAGTGACCCAAGCAAGTTCAAACAATACATTCCTTTATTGTATAGACTTTACACAGTCTATACAATACACGGCTTCTTCATACAGTCCATTGGAAATACATGGCTTTAGTTTGCAGTCAATAAACAGGCCGGACTTCCCTCTGTCCAGTTTCCCTGGGTGACCGCATGCCAGTACCAAGTCTCTGTACTCACGCAGTGCACTGCACTCTTTATCCTCTGGATTGCAGCGGGGTAAACATAAGACAGCCCAAGGCGCAGGGAGTCAATCCCTTTGGTTACTTTTTTCCCTGTGTTGCTTCACAAACAAAGAGCTCTGCAGACAACTGCTCTGTCTGCTTCCAAGCTCAACACTGACACACCTTCCCTTCTACTACAGGGCTTTTAATCAGTCACTGCTTCACCATTCTAATCACAGCCACACCTGTGACTGCCATACACCCTCATGGCCTCACTACGCCTCCGTGCGCATTCTGGAGAGTACAAACAGCACCCCCTAGCTGTAACAGGGGTCACTACCTCACAATACCCAGAGAATAGATAGATATACAGATGTCAGTGACAAATACAATTAGTACAGCGTGTGCACAACTTACTGTACATGTATTTCATTATGAAAAGATTATTTTTAAGAAAAAAGTGGCGTGGGCTCCCTTAACCAGCAGAGGGAAATCCGATGGCTTGGGGCCGATGTTTATAGTCTTGGAAGGGGGTAATACACATGGAGCTTCCCAGACTGTTAATATCAACTCACAGCTGATGTTTTTGATTATGTTTTTATTGTATGTACATACTTATTTCAGTTACTGATGAAGGTCCATCTGTGTGACCGAAACGTTTTCTGATTTGGGATAATAAACTTTTCGTTTCTTCACATCACAAAGTTGAGTGCCGGGTTTTGTAATATTAGCACGTAGGATACAAACTTTATTTCCCCAACAGCGTTTGGCTTCCAGTAATAGGGGTGGAGCCTACGAGGTTTAAGTCACCACTCTGTGTTTAGTATGTGGTGACTATAACCGCGCCCTCGGCACTGACTGACAGCCAGCTCAGTATTAGAGCTCATCATTAGGGCCGGCTATGAGTGTCAGGGAGGCAGTTACAGCCACCACTCTCTATTTACTGAGCAGTGACTGAAACTGTGCAGGCGCCACGTCTTTGACTGGAACCCTAACGCTGCCAGAGAATTAAATTCATATCATCCCGGCAATGTGGCTCTCAGTGCCGGCGCCGCACAGTGTCAAAGCGCTATTTACCTGCAGATTGACCCCGTATCTGCAGGTTAATAGATTTACTTTGCATGACAGGTTCCCCTTTAAGAATTAAACTGATTTTAGCTTCAATGTGAAAACTGAAAAATGATGGAGTGATTTCAGCCATGGTGTGGCAACAATGTGTGAAGTTAACTTAGGAGAGTTATCTGGGAATAGAAAAAATAATAATAAATTAAACATCTGTAATTAGCAAATCAAGCTTGTTTTGTCTAGGGAAGTAATCACTGTAGTACAGAAAAGCTGTCATCGTTTTGTCACATTGACAGAAATGTCCTAGAGTATTAATAGGATACATGTCTGTGGGCATTTGCAGTCTTAAGGGAGGTGTACATGGTATATATTATCTAAAGGTCACAATACCTGAGCTTCCTGCTCACAGGCCCCACATGTCCAATCAACATTCACGGACAGGTTTCTTTCTGATTTTGAAACATAATGGCCATTTTCAAGTAGAATAGTCATTAACTCATTTAAATAAAGAATGATTTGTCTATAAAAGATTTTTTAGGAATTTTATTTAACTCTTTAGTGACAGAGCAAATTTTGTACTTAACGACCAAGCCAACTTTTTACAATTCTGACCACTGTCACTTCATGACGTTATAGCTCTGGAACACTTCAATGGATCCCACTGATTCTGAGACTGTTTTTTTCTGTTTTTTCTTGACGTATTGTAATTCACGTTAGTAGTAAAAAATTATTCGATATGACTTTAGTTTATTTATGAAAACAATGGAAATTTGGCAAAAATTTAGAAAATGTTGCAATTAACAAACTTTCAAATTTTGTCTCCTTAAATCAGAGAGTGATGTCACACAAAACAGTTAATAAATAACATATCCCACATGTCTACTTTACATCAGCACAATTTTGGAAACTGTTTTTTTTTTTTAAAGAAGTTATAAGGGTTAAAAGTTGGTTGACCAGCAATTTCTCATTTTTCCAACAAAATTTACAAAACCATTTTTTAGGGACCAACTTACATTTGAAGTGAGTTTGGGGGATAAATATGACAGAAAATACCCCAAAATGACACCATACTAAAAACTGCACCTCTCAAGTTGCTCAATACAACATTCAAGAAGTTTATTAACCCTTCAGGTACTTCAAGAGAACTAAAGCAATGTGGAAGGAAAAATGAACATTTTACTTTTTCACAAAAAAATTTAGTTTGGAACTAAACTTTTTTTATTTTCACAAGGGTATCAGGAGAAAATGAACCACAAAATTTGTTGTACAATTTCTCCTGAGGACACCGTATGTGGGGGAAAGCCACTGTTTTGGCACATGGCAGGCCTCTGAAGGGAGGGGGCACCATTTGACTTTTTGAACGCAAAATTGGCTGGAATAAAAGGCAGGTGGCATGTCGCGTTTGGAGACCTCTGATGTACCTAAACAATGGAAACACCCCAATTCTAACTCCAACCTTAACACAGCTCTACCCCTGACCCTAATCCCAACTCCAACACCAACCTAACCACAACTGTCATGATCCCAATGGCAGGGGATCACTAAAGGACAAGCACAGATACAAACAAGCTCTAGGGCGATGGAACCTGAGCTGACCGCGACCCTGAACCTAACACACAAATAAAAGTAGCCGGGGAACGTGCCTACGATGATCCTAGACGTCTCGCTCCAGCCGAAGATCTAACTTCCCCTATTAGAAGAAACACAGACCTCTCTTGCCTCCAGAGAAATCCCCCACAGAAATAGCAGCCCCCCACATATAATGACGGTGAAATGAGAGGAAAGCACATACGCAGTATGAAAACAGTTTCAGCAAAATGAGGCCCGCTAAAGCTAGATAGCAGAGGATACAAAAGTGAACTGCGCGGTCAGCGAAAAACCCTTCAAAAAACCATCCTGAAATTACTTGAACTCATGTGCCAACTCATGGTACATGAGGAGCAATTTCAGCCCACTAGAGCAACCAGCAGCAAGAATCTCATATCTGCAGGCTGGACTAAAAACCAAATAAAGCAAAACACCAAAACAGGAAAATCCAAACTTAGCTTGACCAGAAGGTTCTAGGAGCAGGGAGCAGAGGTAACAAGACACACTGGATACATTGATAACCGGCGAGGAAATGCCAGCAAAGCCAGGTTAAATAGGAAACTCCCATATCCTGATGGAACAGGTGGAACCCAGAGACCCAGGAAAGACAAGTCACCCAGTACCATCAGTAACCACCAGAGGGAGCCCAAAAACAGAACTCACAACAGTACCCCCCCCTTGAGGAGGGGTCACCGAACCCTCACGAGAACCACCAGGGCGACCAGGATGAGCCCTATGAAAAGCGCGAACCAAATCATCAGCATGAACATCCGAGGCAACCACCCAAGAATTATCCTCCTGACCATAACCCTTCCACTTGACCAAATACTGGAGTTTCCGTCTGGAAACACGAGAATCCAAGATCTTCTCCACAACATACTCCAATTCTCCCTCCACCAGCACTGGAGCAGGAGGCTCAAGCGAAGGAACAACAGGTACCTCATACTTCCGCAACAACGACCGATGGAACACATTATGAATAGCAAACGATGCCGGGAGATCCAAACGAAACGACACAGGGTTAAGAATTTCCAAGATCCTATAGGGACCGATGAAACGAGGCTTGAACTTAGGAGAAGAGACCTTCATAGGAACAAAACGAGAAGACAACCACACCAAGTCACCAACAAGAAGTCGAGGACCCACGCGGCGACGGCGATTAGCAAACTGCTGAGCCTTCTCCTGGGACAACTTCAAATTGTCCACCACATGACTCCAAATCCGATGCAACCTATCCACCACCATGTCCACTCCAGGACAATCAGAAGGTTCCACCTGACCAGAGGAAAAACGAGGATGAAACCCCGAATTACAAAAGAAAGGAGAAACCAAGGTAGCAGAACTAGCCCGATTATTAAGGGCAAACTCGGCCAGCGGCAAAAAGGTAACCCAGTCATCCTGATCAGCAGAAACAAAACACCTTAAATAAGTTTCCAAGGTCTGATTAGTTCGTTCAGTCTGGCCATTCGTCTGAGGATGGAATGCAGACGAAAAGGACAAATCAATGCCCATCTTAGCACAGAACGTCCGCCAAAATCTAGACACAAACTGGGATCCCCTGTCAGAAACGATGTTCTCAGGAATCCCATGCAAACGAACCACATTCTGAAAAAACAGAGGGACCAACTCAGAGGAGGAAGGCAACTTAGGCAAGGGTACCAGATGAACCATTTTAGAAAAGCGATCACACACAACCCAGATGACGGACATTTTTTGAGAGACAGGGAGATCCGAAATAAAGTCCATGGAAATGTGCGTCCAAGGCCTCTTCGGGATAGGCAAAGGTGACAACAATCCACTGGCCCGAGAACAGCAAGGCTTAGCCCGAGCACAAACCTCACAAGACTGCACAAAAGAACGCACATCCCTCGACAAGGAAGGCCACCAAAAAGACCTGGCCACCAAGTCTCTAGTACCAAATATTCCAGGATGACCTGCCAACGCAGAAGAATGGACCTCGGAGATGACTCTACTGGTCCAATTATCCGGAACAAACAGTCTCTCAGGCGGACAACGATCAGGTTTACCCGCCTGAAACTCCTGCAAAGCACGTCGCAAGTCTGGGGAGACAGCAGACAAAATCACCCCATCCCTAAGGATACCAGAGGGCTCAGAATTTACAAGGGAGTCAGGCACAAAACTCCTAGAAAGAGCATCCGCCTTCACATTCTTTGAACCTGGCAGGTATGAAACCACAAAATTGAAACGAGAGAAAAACAGTGACCAACGAGCCTGTCTAGGATTCAGACGCCTGGCAGACTCAAGGTAAATCAAATTTTTGTGATCAGTCAAGACAACCACACGATGTCTAGCACCCTCTAGCCAATGACGCCACTCCTCAAATGCCCACTTCATGGCCAAAAGTTCCCGATTACCAACATCATAATTCCGCTCAGCTGGCGAAAACTTTCTAGAAAAAAACGCGCATGGCTTCATCACTGAACCATCGGAGCTTCTCTGTGACAAAACCGCCCCCGCTCCAATCTCGGAAGCATCAACCTCAACCTGAAAAGGGAGCGAAACATCTGGCTGACACAACACAGGAGCAGAAGAAAACCGGCGCTTAAGTTCCTGAAAGGCCTCCACAGCCGCAGGAGACCAATTAGCAACATCAGCACCCTTCTTAGTCAAATCCGTCAAAGGCTTAACAACACTAGAAAAATTAGTTATAAAACAACGATAGAAATTAGCAAAGCCCAAGAACTTCTGTAGACTCTTAAGAGATGTAGGCTGCGTCCAGTCACAAATAGCCTGAACCTTGACGGGATCCATCTCAATAGTAGAAGGGGAAAAAATATACCCCAAGAAAGAAATCTTCTGGACTCCAAAGAGACACTTTGAGCCTTTTACAAACAAGGAATTGGCCCGCAGAACCTGAAACACCTTCCTGACCTGCTGAACATGAGACTCCCAGTCATCAGAAAAAACCAAAATATCATCCAAATACACAATCATAAATTTATCCAGATATTCACGGAAAATATCGTGCATAAAGGACTGGAAGACTGAAGGAGCATTAGAAAGTCCAAAAGGCATTACCAAATACTCAAAATGGCCCTCAGGCGTATTAAATGCGGTTTTCCACTCATCACCTTGCTTTATTCGTATAAGATTATACGCACCCCGAAGATCAATCTTAGTGAACCATTTAGCCCCCTTAATGCGAGCAAACAAATCAGTCAACAATGGCAAAGGATACTGATATTTTACGGTAATCTTATTCAAAAGACGATAATCTATACAAGGCCTCAAGGAACCATCTTTTTTGGCCACGAAAAAAAAACCTGCTCCCAAAGGGGACAAAGATGGACGGATATGTCCCTTTTCCAAGGACTCCTTAACATAATCCCGCATAGCAGTATGCTCTGGCACTGACAGATTGAACAAACGACCTTTAGGAAATTTACTGCCTGGAATTAAATTTATAGCACAATCGCAATCCCTGTGAGGAGGAAGCGAACTGAGCTTAGGCTCCTCAAAAACATCCCGATAGTCAGACAAAAACACAGGAATCTCAGAAGGAGTAGATGAAGCGATAGAAATCGGAGGTGCATCATCATGAACCCCCTGACAACCCCAGCTTAACACAGACATTGATTTCCAGTCAAGGACTGGATTATGAGTTTGTAACCATGGCAGACCAAGTACTAGAACATCATGCAAATTATACAGTACCAGGAAGCGAATCACCTCCTGATGAACGGGAGTCATACGCATGGTCACTTGTGTCCAGTACTGAGGTTTATTCATAGCCAAAGGTGTAGAGTCAATTCCCTTCAAAGGAATAGGGACTTCCAGAGGCTCCAGACTAAACCCACAGCGATTGGCAAATGACCAATCCATAAGACTCAGGGCAGCGCCTGAATCCACATAGGCATCGACGGAAATGGATGATAATGAACAAATCAGAGTCACAGACAGAATGAACTTAGACTGTAAAGTACTAATGGCAACAGACTTATCAACCTTTTTTGTGCGTTTAGAGCATGCTGATATAACATGAGCTGAATCACCACAATAAAAGCACAACCCTTTTTTCCGCCTATACTTTTGCCGTTCACTTCTGGACTGAACTCTATCACATTGCATTATCTCAGGTGACGGTTCAGACGACACCGCCAAATGATGCACAGGTTTGCGCTCCCGTAAACGCCGATCAATCTGAACAGCCATAGTCATAGACTCATTCAGACCAGCAGGCGCAGGGAACCCCACCATAACATCTTTAATGGCCTCAGAAAGGCCATCTCTGAACTTTGCAGCCAGAGCGCACTCATTCCACTGGGTAAGTACCGACCACTTTCGAAATTTTTGACAATAAATTTCTGCTTCATCTTGCCCCTGAGAGAGGGCCAACAAAGCTTTTTCAGCCTGAATCTCTTGGTTAGGTTCCTCATAGAGCAAACCCAATGCCAGAAAAAACGCATCCGCATTAAGCAACGCAGGGTCCCCTGGTGCCAATGCAAATGCCCAATCCTGAGGGTCACCCCGCAGGAAAGATATAATTATCTTGACTTGCTGAGCAGGGTCTCCAGAGGAGCGAGATTTCAAAGAAAGAAACAACTTGCAATTGTTCCTAAAATTCAGAAAACGAGATCTATCTCCAGAAAAAAACTCTGGGACAGGAATTCTAGGTTCAGACATAGGAGCATGTACAACAAAATCCTGTATATTTTGAACCTTAGTGGCAAGATTATTCAGGCTGGAAGCCAAACTCTGGACGTCCATGATAAACAGCTGGGATCAGAGCCATTCAAAGATTAAGAGGAGGAGGAAGTAGCCAGGCTGCAATAAGGCTAGGCAGCAAACTCTGAGGGAAAGAGAAAGAAAAAAAAAAAAAAAAAAAAAACTTCCTCAGACTACTTATCCTCCTACTTCAGCCAATACAATTAACACTTTGTGGGCCGGTTATACTGTCATGATCCCAATGGCAGGGGATCACTAAAGGACAAGCACAGATACAAACAAGCTCTAGGGCGATGGAACCTGAGCTGACCACGACCCTGAACCTAACACACAAATAAAAGTAGCCGGGGAACGTGCCTACGATGATCCTAGACGTCTCGCTCCAGCCGAAGATCTAACTTCCCCTATTAGAAGAAACACAGACCTCTCTTGCCTCCAGAGAAATCCCCCACAGAAATAGCAGCCCCCCACATATGACGGTGAAATGAGAGGAAAGCACATACGCAGTATGAAAACAGTTTCAGCAAAATGAGGCCCGCTAAAGCTAGATAGCAGAGGATACAAAAGTGAACTGCGCGGTCAGCGAAAAACCCTTCAAAAAACCATCCTGAAATTACTTGAACTCATGTGCCAACTCATGGTACATGAGGAGCAATTTCAGCCCACTAGAGCAACCAGCAGCAAGAATCACATATCTGCAGGCTGGACTAAAAACCAAATAAAGCAAAACACCAAAACAGGAAAATCCAAACTTAGCTTGACCAGAAGGTTCTAGGAGCAGGGAGCAGAGGTAACAAGACACACTGGATACATTGATAACCGGCGAGGAAATGCCAGCAAAGCCAGGTTAAATAGGAAACTCCCATATCCTGATGGAACAGGTGGAACCCAGAGATCCAGGAAAGACAAGTCACCCAGTACCATCAGTAACCACCAGAGGGAGCCCAAAAACAGAACTCACAACACACAACACTCCAACCATAACCCAAAAACAACTGTAACCAAAAAAAAACTGTATCCCCAACACAACCGTTTCCCTAACACAACCCAACCCAAACCCAACCCATTCCCAACATAACCCTAACCCCAACACAACCCTAACCCCAACACAACTGTAACCCAAAAAAACCCATATCCCCAACACAACCATTTCCCTAACACAACCCAACCCAAACCCAACCCATCCCCAACATAACCCTAACCCCAACACAACCCTAACCCCAACACAACCATAACCCCCAACCCGAACACCACAACTGTAATCCCAACTGTATCCCCAACACAACCCTAACCCTAGCCCCAACCCTAACCCTAGCCCAACCCTAACCCTAGCCCCAATCGTAGCCCTAGCCCTAGCTCCATCCCTAACCCTAATGGAAAAATGAAAAAAAAAAGTGTTTTATTTTATTATTTTTACCTAACTCAGGGTGTGATAAAGGGGGATTTGATTTACTATTTTTTTATATGAACCAATAGGAAAAATCTCCTATTGTTGCCGGGTGCCGGCCGGCAGATTTCAGCGGGCACACTGCGCATGCACCCACCATTTTCTTCCAGGAAGAAGATGCCGAGTGTCGGGGGACAGAGCCGTAGGGTTTGGGGACACTGGAGGTAGTGGTGAGAGAGGGGCTCGAAGTACTCCATTTCTCTCTCAACTGGTATGTTAGATCATATCAGATGAGAAAGAAATAAATGGAAAATCTGACTTTTTTTTCTTTGCGGTTGCGATCACAGCACTGGGGATGGTAAAGACCAACCTTAATCATGTTCTCTGGACCCCGGAGATTTTCCGATGCGGAGGGGCGCTGTAACCTTATTTCTCAGCGCCGTTAAAATGTGGCGCAGAGGAATAAATACCCTTAACTGCCGCTGTTAAAAGGTGTATCGGTGGTCGCTAAGGGGTTAAAATAACATTTTTCTTTCTTCCTATCCATGGAGAACTCTTTTAAGTGGATATAAATTATTCGACTATCTAAACACCTAATTATCCTAGTTGCCCTTATTTCTATTCTATGGGCTCCTTTTGACATATTATTATGTCAAAAGGAGCCCATATATATGCCGCATATGAAATAGGTTACGTTACCAATTTTCAAAGGAAATGTATTTCTAAAGGTGCTATTGGCATGAAATTCTCAACAGGTGTCGGTAACAACCCATCCAATCCACAAAGGCAAAGAAATCAAACCACAGATGTCCATAAATTAAGTTATGTGTAATAATGAGAAATGACACAGGGAAAATGTATTGAACGTGCTTACTAAAATGTATTTATAACTTCATACAAAAGCCTTTCTTGGTGATGACTGCCTCAAGACCTTTAGAAATATATTTATTAGAAAATTAATGATGTGGTTAATGCTTACTTCAACCACCAAAATGTATATGTAAATATATAGATATATATTTACTGTATATTTATATACAGTTATGGACTTAAGTCTTGGCACCCTTAAAATTGTTCGAGAAAATGAAGTTTGTCCTCCAGAAAATTATTGCAATTACACACACATGTTTTGACATATGCATGTTTATTTCCTTTGTGTGCATTAAAACACCAGAAAAAAAACAGAGCAAAATTGGACATAATTTCACACAAAACCCCAAAAATGGCCTGGACAAAATTATTGGCATCCTCAACTTAATATTTCGTTGCACAACCTTTGAAATAAACAACTGCAATCAGTCGCTTCATATAACCATCAACAAGCTTCATACACCTCTCAATTAGACTTTTGGACCACTCTTCTTTTGCAAGATGCTCCAGGTTTCTCATATTTGAAGGCTTTCTTCTCCCAACAGCAATTTTAACATCTCTCCACAGCTATTCAAAAGGATTTAGATCTGAACTCATTGCTGGCCACTTCAGAACTCTCCAGCACTTTGTTTCTATCCATTTCTGGATGCTTCTTCAAGTATGTTTGAGGTTATTTTAATGCTTGAAGACCCATGACCTAGGATGCAAACCCAGTTTCTGACACTTGGCACTACATTGCGACCCAAAATCCTTTGGTAATATTCAGATTTCGTAATGCCCTGAACACAGTCAAGGCACACAGTGTCAGAGGCAACAAGAACTTCAAAACATCATTGAACCTCCATCATATTTGACTGTAGCTGCTGTGTTCATTTCTTTGTAGGCCTCATTCTGTTTTCGGTAAACAGAAGAATGATGTGCTTTACCAAAAAGCCCTATCTTCGTCTCATCGGTCCACAAGACACATTCCCAGAAGAATTTTGGCTTACACATGTACATTTTGGCAAACTGCAATCCAGTTTTTTTATGTCTCTGTGTCAGCAGTGGGGTCCTCCTGGGTCTCCTATCATAGCGTTTCATTTCATTCAAATGTCGATGGATAGTTTGAGCTGACACTGATGCAATCTGAGACTGCAAAACAGCTTGATTTTCTTTGAAACTTGACTGGGGCTGCTTACCTACCATCTGGATTATCCTGCATTGCAACGTTTCATCAATTTTTCTTTAAGGTCCATGTCTAGGAGACTAACTGCAGTGCTATGTGTTGTCAACTTCTCGATTATATTGCGTACTGTGGACAAAGGAACATCAAGATATCTGGACATGAACTTCTAACCTTGAGATTGTTGATATTGTTCAACAATTTTAGTTTTCAAGACCTCGGACTGTTCTCATTTTTCTTTTTCTGTTCTCCGTGCTTAGTGTGGCACACACAGACACACAATGCAACAAGTAAATTAACTTATCCTCCTTTCTATTTGGTTTCAGGTGTAATTTTCATATTGGCCACATCTGTTACTTGCCACAGGGGAATTTGAACGACCATCACCTACAATTATGGAAAGGTGCTAACAATTTTTCCCTGCCCATTTTTGGAGTTTTGTGTGAAATTATGTCCAATTTGCCTTTTTTGCTTTGTGTTGTTCCAACACGGAAACAGGAAATTAACATGTGTATAACAACATATATATAATTACAATAATTTTCTGGGAGAAATACTTCATTTTCTGGAACAATTTCAAGGGTGCCAACACTTTTGGCCATTACTGTATCTATCGATCTATCACATGATAAAAGGAAGGCAGCACATGGCGTGGCAACGTTTCGGCTCACAATGA
Source organism: Ranitomeya imitator (assembly GCF_032444005.1). Classification (NCBI taxonomy): domain Eukaryota; kingdom Metazoa; phylum Chordata; class Amphibia; order Anura; family Dendrobatidae; genus Ranitomeya; species Ranitomeya imitator. Next base: position 269,866,667 of record NC_091286.1, on the reverse strand, counting down.
GCCTTTCTCAAGCTTCAAAGCTTGAGAAAGGCTCATTGTGAGCCAAAACATATCCGCTCCATATTGGTTTAAAATAAATCCACTTTTCATCAAAAGTTGTTGCAGTGCTACCTTCCTTTTTCATGTTATGGACTTGGGAAAGTATTCGATGAACTGCTGAGAAGGCTTTTGCACCCGTTTGTATTTTGTTGTGCTGTTCCACATTTTTGATCTATAGATCACATATACTGTAGTTATACAAATAGCAGACTACGACTTTCAACATTACTGTAGATTCTTCTGCAGCTTTTCTAACTAGAGAGAAAAAATATTTGCAAGATAAGATTTCAATTTTTAAAGTTTTTTTACTTTTATGGTCCATCCAGTATGCATAAAATAAGTGCACAGGTTTCGATCACAGCGATTCATTAATCATTATTTTGACAGGTGTTCACCTCCACTCATAAATCAGGTTAATAGTCTTAGGCAGATGTTATTAAGCTATGAGTGTATATCCTCAATCATATCTGTACCCATGTTGGATATAAAATCCTATATAGCATCTACTATTACAAATTACATTTTTTAGTTAAAAAAAAGGCCCAAAGTGAATCATATGAACCATTTTCCTAATAACGCAATTTTTCTGGCAAATGGTTTTAAAACATATTTTAAGTCAATTTTGGCTGCTGATTACGAATATGAACTCCGTTTTTGGCTATCACATCAGGATTTCGAGATATTTTCAATTTTTGATGAAAATTACTCCTAATGTTTTATGATAAAAACACATGATTTTCGGTACTACATTTTGTATATTTTTAATCAAGGAATAACAAAGATTACAAAGTCTATGTACAGCAAATCAAATATACTTACAGAATTAAACTGCAAAATATAAAAACACATATATATATGGCACACAGATGAATGACAAATGGCAGTTATTTGAACTTTCTTTTCTTGGCTGATCTGTGATGTACAGCTTTTGGGTTGTCTCTCATCAAGCTCCAGCAATAGTAAGCCATCATATGTGAGTCCCACCGGCCTTGATACCATTCTTCCATTGTTTTAATGTCCTCATGAAAACGCTCCCCTTGTTCCTCGCTCACATCACCAAGGTTCTCTGGAAAAAGTCCAAATGGCTGTATAAATAGTGAATCTTGATACTCATTCTACATCCAAGATTTCGCAGACTCATTAGTAGCTCTTCCACAATCTCTTCATAGTTGTCTGCTTTTTTATTCCCTAGAAAATTCTGCACCACATTACAAAAAGCATTCCAAGCTCTTTCTTCTGTCTCATTCATTGATGTGATAAAATTTGGGTCTCTCATAAGTGTTCTTATTTGACGTCCATCAAATATTCCAGCCTTTTTCTTCTCTTCACTAAGACCATAAAAAGTTGAACATATATAGTTAAAGCATTCTCCACTGTGATTGAGAGCTTTGATGAACTGCTTCATCAATCCAAGTTTTATGTGTAAGGGAGGAAAGACAATGTTCTTCCTATGCACTAGAGGATCATGGATGACATTCTTATCGCCAGATGCCAAACTCTGTCGCTGAGGCCATTCAGTTTTCACCCAATGCTCTGCTGTAGCTCTACTGTCCCAGTAGCACAGAAAACACGGGTGTTATCATAACAAATGGGAATTATGCATGTTCAAAGAAAACAAAGATATTCTCACATTTATTGGGAGACTAAATGAAATGAAAACTAAATTTACCTTAGTGAACCGTATAAACCATCACTTGTCATACACTACTTACAGTTAGGTCCATATATATTTGGACAGAGACAACATTTTTCTAATTTTGGTTATAGACATCACCACAATGAATTTTAAACAAAACAATTCAGATGCAGTTGAAGTTCAGACTTTCAGCTTTCATTTGAGGGTATCCACATTAAAATTGGATGAAGGGTTTAGGAGTTTCAGCTCCTTAACATGTGCCACCCTGTTTTTAAAGGGACCAAAAGTAATTGGACAGGTTCAATAATTTTAAATAAAATGTTCATTTTTAGTACTTGGTTGAAAACCCTTTGTTGGCAATGACTGCCTGAAGTCTTGAACTCATGGACATCACCAGACGCTGTGTTTCCTCCTTTTTGATGCTCTGCCAGGCCTTCACTGCGGTGGTTTTCAGTTGCTGTTTGTTTGTGAGCCTTTCTGTCTGAAGTTTAGTCTTTAACAAGTGAAATGCATGCTCAATTGGGTTGAGGTCAGGTGACTGACTTGGCCATTCAAGAACATTCCACTTCTTTGCTTTAATAAACTCCTGAGTTGCTTTGGCTTTATGTTTTGGGTAATTGTCCATCTGTAGTATGAAACGACGACCAATCAGTTTGGCTGCATTTGGCTGGATCTGAGCACACAGTATGTCTCTGAATACCTCAGAATTCATTCGGCTGCTTCTGTCCTGTGTCACGCCATCAATAAACACTAGTGACCCAGTGCCACTGGCAGCCATGCATGCCCAAGCCATCACACTGCCTCCGCCGTGTTTTACAGATGATGTGGTATGCTTTGGATCATGAGCTGTACCACGCCTTCACCATACTTTTCTCTTTCCATCATTCTGGTAGAGGTTGATCTTGGTTTCATCTGTCCAAAGAATGTTTTCCAGAACTGTGCTGGCTTTTTTAGATGTTTTTTAGCAAAGTCCAGTCTAGCCTTTTTATTCTTGATGCTTATGAGTGGCTTGCACCGTTCAGTGAACCCTCTGTATTTACTTTCATGCAGTCTTCTCTTTATGGTAGATTTGGATATTGATACGCCAACCTCCTGGAGAGTGTTATTCACTTGGTTGGCTGTTGTGAAGGGGTTTCTCTTCACCATGGAGATTATTCTGCGATCATCCACCACTGTTGCCTTCCGAAGGGCGCCCAGGTCTTTTTGCATTGATGAGTTCCCCAGTGCTTTCTTTCTTTCTCAGTATGTATCAAACTGTAGATTTTGCCATTCCTAATATTGTAGCAAATTCTCGGATGGTTTTTTTCTGTTTTCGCAGCTTAAGGATGGCTTGTTTCACCTGCATGGAGAGCTCCTTTGACCTCATGTTTACTTCACAGCAAAACCTTCCAAATGCAAGCACCACACCTCAAATCAACTCCAAACCTTTTATCTGCTTAATTGAGAATGAAATAACGAAGGGATTGCCCACACGTGTCCATGAAATAGCCTTGGAGTCAATTGTCCAATTACTTTTGGTCCCTTTAAAAACAGGATGGCACGTGTTAAGGAACTGATACTCCTAAACCCTTCATCCAATTTTAATGTGGATACCCTCAAATGAAAGCTGAACGTCTGAACTTCAACTGCATCTGAATTGTTTTGTTTAAAATTCATTGTGGTAATGTCTATAACCAAAATTAGAAAAATGTTGTCTCTGTCCAAATATATATGGACCTAACTGTATATTTATCATGGAATTCATGAAAATGGGCTATGTACCTATAGCGCAAAAACATGATGTGATAGAGAAATTAAAAGATCAGATTTGAAATCAGCACCCTCAAATTAGTCTAAAACTGTTCTTAAAGTCCTTGCCAGAATTTTTTTTGTAGACCAGTGATATACTACATAAGGCTTTGCTGCTCTTTTACTTTGCTATAGAACAGTCGTCCTCCAGTGCATCTCCTTGCAGCTACTTAAGGTTCTGTTGACCAGAAAGACCCTTGAAAACCAGGTTCAGATGAGCGTATATACAGGTCCTTCTCAAAAAATTAGCATATAGTGTTAAATTTCATTATTTACCATAATGTAATGATTACAATTAAACTTTCATATATTATAGATTCATTATCCACCAACTGAAATTTGTCAGGTCTTTTATTGTTTTAATACTGATGATTTTGGCATACAACTCCTGATAACCCAAAAAACCTGTCTCAATAAATTAGCATATCAAGAAAAGGTTCTCTAAAGGACCTATTACCCTAATCTTCTGAATCAACTAATTAACTCTAAACACATGCAAAAGATACCTGAGGCTTTTATAAACTCCCTGCCTGGTTCATTACTCAAAACCCCCATCATGGGTAAGACTAGCGACCTGACAGATGTCAAGAAGGCCATCATTGACACCCTCAAGCAAGAGGGTAAGACCCAGAAAGAAATTTCTCAACAAATAGGCTGTTCCCAGAGTGCTGTATCAAGGCACCTCAATGGTAAGTCTGTTGGAAGGAAACAATGTGGCAGAAAACGCTGTACAACGAGAAGAGGAGACCGGACCCTGAGGAAGATTGTGGAGAAGGACCGATTCCAGACCTTGGGGAACCTGAGAAAGCAGTGGACTGAGTCTGGTGTGGAAACATCCAGAGCCACCGTGCACAGGCGTGTGCAGGAAATGGGCTACAGGTGCCGCATTCCCCAGGTAAAGCCACTTTTGAACTACAGAGAAGCAGCACTGGACTGTTGCTAAGTGGTCCCAAGTACTTTTTTCTGATGAAAGCAAATTTTGCATGTCATTCGGAAATCAAGGTGCCAGAGTCTGGAGGAAGACTGGGGAGAAGGAAATGCCAAAATGCCTGAAGTCCAGTGTCAAGTACCCACAGTCAGTGATGGTGTGGGGTGCCATGTCAGCTGCTGGTGTTGGTCCACTGTGTTTCATCAAGGGCAGGGTCAATGCAGCTATCTATCAGGAGATTTTGGAGCACTTCATGCTTCCATCAGCTGAAATGCTTTATAGAGATGAAGATTTCATTTTTCAGCACGACCTGGCACCTGCTCACAGTGCCAAAACCACTGGTAAATGGTTTACTGACCATGGTATTACTGTGCTCAATTGGCCTGCCAACTCTCCTGACCTGAACCCCATAGAGAATCTGTGGGATATTGTGAAGAGAAAGTTGAGAGACGCAAGACCCAACACTCTGGATGAGCTTAAGGCCGCTATTGAAGCATCCTGGGCCTCCATAACATCTCAGCAGTGTCACAGGCTGATTGCCTCCATGCCACGCCGCATTGAAGCAGTCATTTCTGCCAAAGGATTCCCGACCAAGTATTGAGTGCATAACTGAACATTATTATTTGTTGGTTTTTTTGTTTGTTATTAAAAAACACTTTTATTTGATTGGATGGGTGAAATATGCTAATTTATTGAGACAGGTTTTTTGGGTTATCAGGAGTTGTATGCCAAAATCATCAGTATTAAAACAATAAAAGACCTGACAAATTTCAGTTGGTGGATAATGAATCTATAATATATGAAAGTTTAATTGTAATCATTACATTATGGTAAATAATGAAATTTAACACTATATGCTAATTTTTTGAGAAGGACCTGTATATTAGTCTAATTATCCCCTTAAAGCTCGAACAATTTTCAGCTGTATTGTCATCAGTATTCCATCCACGTGTCATCATCTTGTCATCTGTGTATCAGTTTTTTACATCCATTTGAGATCCATATTTATATTTCAACAATTTAAAATATACATGATCAAATACAGTTTCTTATGTTAATTGTGGCAATGTATCTGTAAAAATCAGATGCAAAACGTATGATCCTTATGGGATTCAATTTTTTTTTTGTACACACAGTGGGTCAAAAAAGTATTTAGTCAGTCAGCAATAGTGCAAGTTCCACCACTTAAAAAGATGAGAGGCGTCTGTAATTTACATCATAGGTAGACCTCAACTATGGGAGACAAACTGAGAAAAAAAAATCCAGAAAACCACATTGTGTTAGGGCTAGCGGAACGCACCGAGTAGAAATAGATATTTATTATAAATGGTGCGTTCGCAGCCCGGGGTCCACCGTGCAGGGAGAACCTGCTGCTAGTGAATGGTGGCACTGTTTGGCGGTATAGACTAGCTCTGTTACCTCACAGAGCAGCCGCGAGAGGAAAGCACTGCGCCCTGTTAGCCTCACAGGAGCACAAGCTTACTGCCAAGCTGATAGCAGTCTGTGGTTATACAACATGCAATCTCCTCACCGGAGAAGCCGGTATTCTAGGGGCTTATTTCAGCCGGGTCCCTGAACACACTTATGCATAACCACACTGGCGCAAAGCACATATGACTTGATACTAGCGCATGGCCGTACGGCCATGCGAGCCTTAAATAGTTGCAGCACGTTTAGGACCTTACAAAGAAGGACCAATGGAGTGCTGCAGCACCTGAGCATGTGACCCTGGATCTCCACTGAGAGATCTCGCCCTGGGCATGCTCAGAGTGCAAAGCAGGATTTAGTCCTAGCAGCTACAAGGACCTTAGCTGCAGTATCTGATCATGTGACCCTTGATCTCCACTGAGAGATCTTACTCAGGGCATGCTCAGAATGTGAAAAGCAGGACTTAGCCCCAGAAGCGTCCGCTCGCTGCTGCCCAGCACTGACTTCAATGGGAAAAGCAGGAAACGCAGCAGTAACTCTTAGCACAGAGTCAGACTGAGCGAGACGCTGGGATCGACGTCTCCGCTGAGCAGGCTCCACTGCGGCAGGAGAAGAATGGGAGACCGCAGCGGAGATGGCCCGAGATTCCCCCTGTGCAGAGGCAGGAACTCGACCCCTAACATTACCCCCCCTCCTAGGGCCCCCCCTCCTTGGGCCTCGCTACGTTCGAAGGCAGCAATGAGCTGCGGAGCCCGAATGTGCTCAGCAGGCTCCCAGGATCTATCCTCAGGGCCATAACCCTTCCAGTCCACCAAATAAAATTTTTTGCCACGTACCACCTTGCACCCCAAAATAGCGTTTACCTCGTAATCGTCCGTAGACGAACCCGATGTCCCAGCAGATGACTCGGAAAACCGGGACATATACACGGGTTTCAAGAGGGACACATGAAAGGTGTCGGTGATATCCAGGCGTGGTGGAAGGGCCAAACGATAGACGACAGGATTAACCTGTTCGAGGACCTTGAATGGACCCAAGTAGCGAGGAGCAAACTTAGTGGACTCAACTCGCAGCCTGATGTTACGGGCGGAGAGCCACACCAAGTCGCCAGGAGCAAAGGTCGGAGCGGGGCGCCGATGTGCATCGGCGGAGGACCTCATTCTCTCCTTGGAGGCCCGAATGGCATCCTGAGTGCGGTCCCAAATATCCCGTGCCTCCACAGCCCAGTCTGCCACCCTGAAGTCGGCGGAAGACACGGGCATAGGCACAGGTACTCGCGGATGCTGACCATAGTTGAGGAGGAATGGCGTTTGTCCAGTGGAGTCAGCTACGGCATTGTTCAGTGCAAACTCTGCCCACGATAGCAAGGATGCCCAGTCATCCTGCCTGGCTGAAACAAAATGTCGCAGGTATGTGACCAAGGTCTGGTTGGCCCTCTCTACCAACCCATTCGTCTCGGGATGATATGCGGAAGAGAGATTCAACTCAATGCTGAGAAGACGACAAAGCTCTCTCCAGAACCGAGACGCAAACTGGGGACCCCGGTCACTGACAATTTTGTCTGGCATACCATGTAGGCGGAAGATGTGTTTTATGAACAACGCTGCCAAGGCCCGTGCAGAAGGTAACCGTGGTAGCGGCACCAAATGCACCATTTTTGAGAAATGATCGGTGATGACCCAAATGATGGTACAGCCGCGAGACTTGGGTAAACCCACAACAAAGTCCATCCCGACCATCTCCCAGGGCCTATCTGCCACCGGCAAGGGATAGAGCAACCCAGCTGGCCTTTGACGAGGAGATTTATTTTTGGCGCAGGAGACACGCTTGAATATAATCTCTGACATCCCGGACCATATGTGGCCACCAGTACGTCCTCGCCAGTAGCTCAGATGTCCTCTTTGTCCCAAAGTGTCCACCCACCCTGGACGAATGAGCCCAAGAGAGAACCTCCAGTCGCAAATTAATGGGCACAAAAGTCTTGCCGGGAGGCACAGACTCAAGCGAAACCGGCGCCACGGTTATCAGGCTCTATGAAGGGACGATAAGCCGAGGCTCTCCCTCCTCCTCCTCAGATGACACAACAGAGCGAGAGAGAGCGTCTGCATGAATGTTCTTCTCCCCAGCGAGATAATGAAGGGTGAAGTGGAACCGGGAGAAGAACAAGGACCATCTGGCCTGGCGAGAATTTAGCCGCTGGGCTGTCTGCAGGTATAACAAATTTTTGTGGTCCGTGAAGACCTGAAAGGGAAAACGAGCCCCCTCCAAGAGATGTCTCCACTCCGAGAAAGCCAGCTTCATCGCTAGCAACTCCTTGTCCCCAATGGAATAATTCCTCTCCGCAGGTGTGAAGGTCTTGGAGAAGAAGAAGCACGGATGCTTCCGACCTTGAGCATCCTTTTGGAAGAGGACTGCTCCTGCACCAACGGAAGAGGCATCCACCTCCATTATGAACGGCTTATCAACATCGGGACGATGCAAGATGGGAGCGCTAGCAAAACGGGATTTAATAGAAGAAAAGGCTCTGGAGACCTCTTCAGACCACAATTTGGGATTCGCTCCCTTCTTGGTGAGGGCTACCAAGGGAGCTACCAAAGTTGAGAAGTGGGGAATGAACTGGCGGTAATAATTAATGAACCCCATAAAGCGCTGCACCGCTTTAAGAGAATGGGGTTCTTGCCAGTCCATCACAGCCTGTAGTTTGGCAGGATCCATAGCCAATCCCTGGGCGGAGATGATATAGCCCAGGAAAGGTAAAGACTCCTGCTCAAACATACACTTCTCCAACTTTGCGTAGAGAGAATTTGCCCGTAAGAGGTCGAAGACTCTGCCAACATCTCTCCGGTGGGAGTCAATATCTGGAGAAAAGATGAGAATATCATCCAGATAGACTACGACCGAGGTGGAAAGCATATCCCGGAAGATGTCGTTGACAAAGTCTTGGAAAACGGCTGGGGCATTACAGAGCCCGAAGGGCATCACCAGATACTCATAGTGCCCATCTCTGGTGTTAAACGCCGTCTTCCATTCGTCCCCCTCACGGATGCGAATCAGGTTATAAGCACCCCGCAGATCCAATTTGGTAAATACCTTAGCTCCCCTTAGCCTATTAAAAAGCTCAGAAATCAGGGGCAGCGGATACTTATTTTTAACGGTGATGGCGTTAAGACCCCTGTAATCTATGCAAGGACGTAATTGTCCATTCTTCTTCTGCACGAAGAAGAACCCTGCCCCTGCTGGTGACTCTGACTTCCTAATGAACCCTCTTGCCAAATTCTCCTGGATGTATTGGGACATGGCCTCCGTTTCCGGAAGAGAGAGGGGATAGACACGTCCCCGAGGAGGTTCTGCTCCAGGCAAGAGATCTATAGGACAGTCATAGGGGCGGTGAGGTGGAAGGGTTTCCGCAGCCTTTTTGGAGAAGACGTCTGCATTGGACCAATAGTATTTGGGGAGAGAAGAGAGATCTGCGGGTATCTCAGTGGTGGAAACCTGAACGCACTCTTTCACACATCTGCCCTTACAGGATTCACTCCAACCCAATATCCTCCCAGAGGACCACTCAATATGTGGGGAGTGGAAATGGAGCCAGGGTATTCCCAACAGAATCTCATCCATTCCCTCGGGAAGGACAAGAAGGGAAACTATCTCCTGGTGGGATGGGGACATAGCTAACGTGAAAGGGACAGTCTGGTGTGTGATCTGAGATGGAAGTGTTGACCCGTTCACTAATCTGACAGTCACCGGTTTGGCGAGCATCACCAGAGGTATTGCATGGCGCAGAGCAAAAGCCGAGGACATGAAATTCCCCTCAGCTCCGGAGTCCACACAAAGCTCGACTGTCAGAGAGTGAGAGCCTAATATGATTGTCCCCTTGAAGGACAGCTTGGAGGAAAAAGCCGCTGTGTCTAGAGAACCTCTTCCAAGGGTCACTAGACACGGTCGTTTACTCAACCGCCGTGGACATTTATTGGCATAATGTCCCTCTTGTTGGCAATTTCTGCAAACCACGGGTACTCGAGCGGTCCGAGACTTAGGTCCCGCTTGAGAGACCTCCATGGCCTCATGGGAGTTGGACGCCTGAAAGGAAGATTCTAGAGGTCTGGCAAAGGTGGGAGCCAGCCGAAACCTCTGCCTACACTGGGCCCGCTCCAACCTCCGCTCGTTAAAACGGAGGTCGATGCGGGTAGATAGAGAAATAAGCTCCTCCAGTGTGGCGGGAATCTCCCTGGTGGCCAAGGCGTCCTTCACATGGTCTGCCAGTCCTCTCCAGAACACCGGAATAAGGACTTTATCCGGCCACTCCAGCTCCGAGACCAGAGTCCGGAATTGAACGGCGAACTGGCTGACCGTGGACGAACCCTTGGTTGTAGCCAACAATTGGAGCGTGGTATCGTGGGTGACACGAGGTCCCAAAAAGACCTGTTTCAGAGCGTCCAAGAAGAGAGGAGCACTCTGTACCACACGATCATTGCGCTCCCATAGCGGCGTTGCCCACTCCAACCCCCTGCCCGATAAAAGGGATAAAATAAATCCCACTTTCGCCCGTTCCGTAGGAAAACGTGCAGCCAGAAGCTCAAGATGTATGGAGCACTGACTCACGAATCCCCGACATTGTTTACTGTCACCAGCAAACTTGTCTGGAAGCGGGAGACGGGATAAAGTCGGAGCAGGGGTGGCAGAGGACAAACTGGCTGCAGCTACACTTGCAGCCTGAACAGCGACTGCGGTAACATCCACAGCTGAGGTTGTGCGCTCGAGAGCCGCCAACCTACCCTCCAGCTGCTGGATGTACTGCTGTAAACGCTGACCGTCCACCATTTACTAGCCAGACCCTGGCGCTAGTATGCTGTTAGGGCTAGCGGAACGCACCGAGTAGAAATAGATATTTATTATAAATGGTGCGTTCGCAGCCCGGGGTCCACCGTGCAGGGAGAACCTGCTGCTAGTGAATGGTGGCACTGTTTGGCGGTATAGACTAGCTCTGTTACCTCACAGAGCAACCGCGAGAGGAAAGCACTGCGCCCTGTTAGCCTCACAGGAGCACAAGCTTACTGCCAAGCTGATAGCAGTCTGTGGTTATACAACATGCAATCTCCTCACCGGAGAAGCCGGTATTCTAGGGGCTTATTTCAGCCGGGTTCCTGAACACACTCATACAATCTCCTCACCGGAGGTGCCGGTATTCTAGGGGCTTATTTCAGCCGGGTCCCTGAACACACTTATGCATAACCACACTGGCGCAAAGCACATATGACTTGATACTAGCGCATGGCCGTATGGCCATGCGAGCCTTAAATAGTTGCAGCACGTTTAGGACCTTACAAAGAAGGACCAATGGAGTGCTGCAGCACCTGAGCATGTGACCCTGGATCTCCACTGAGAGATCTCGCCCTGGGCATGCTCAGAGTGCAAAGCAGGATTTAGTCCTAGCAGCTACAAGGACCTTAGCTGCAGTATCTGATCATGTGACCCTTGATCTCCACTGAGAGATCTTACTCAGGGCATGCTCAGAATGTGAAAAGCAGGACTTAGCCCCAGAAGCGTCCGCTCGCTGCTGCCCAGCACTGACTTCAATGGGAGAAGCAGGAAACGCAGCAGTAACTCTTAGCACAGAGTCAGACTGAGCGAGATGCTGGGATCGACGTCTCCGCTGAGCAGGCTCCACTGCGGCAGGAGAAGAATGGGAGACCGCAGCGGAGATGGCCCGAGATTCCCCCTGTGCAGAGGCAGGAACTCGACCCCTAACACATGGTCTGTTTTTTTAACATTTTATTTGCATATTATGGTGGAAAATAAGTATTTGGTCAGAAACAAAATTTCATCTCAATACTTTGTAATATATCCTTTGTTGGCAATGACAGAGGTCAAACGTTTTCTGTAAGTCTTCACAAGGTTGCCACACACTGTTGTTGGTATGTTGGCCCATTCCTCCATGCAGATCTCCTCTAGAGCAGTGATGTTTTTGGCTTTTCGCTTGGCAACACGGACTTTCAACTCCCTCCAAAGGTTTTCTATAGGGTTGAGATCTGGAGACTGGCTAGGCCACTCCAGGACCTTGAAATGCTTTTTACGAAGCCACTCCTTCGTTGCCCTGGCGGTGTGCTTTGGATCATTGTCATGTTGAAAGACCCAGCCACGTTTCATCTTCAATGCCCTTGCTGATGGAAGGAGGTTTGCACTCAAAATCTCACGATACATGGCCCAATTCATTCTTTCATGTACCCGGATCAGTCGTCCTGGTCCCTTTGCAGAGAAACAGCCCCAAAGCATGATGTTTCCACCACCATGCTTTACAGTAGGTATGGTGTTTGATGGATGCAACTCAGTATTCTTTTTCCTCCAAACACGACAAGTTGTGTTTCTACCAAACAGTTCCAGTTTGGTTTCATCAGACCATAGGACATTCTCCCAAAACTCCTCTGGATCATCCAAATGCCCTCTAGCAAACTTCAGACGGGCCCGGACATGTACTGGCTTAAGCAGTGGGACACGTCTGGCACTGCAGGATCTGAGTCCATGGTGGCGTAGTGTGTTACTTATGGTAGGCCTTTTTACATTGGTCCCAGCTCTCTGCAGTTCATTTACTAGGTCCCCCCGCGTGGTTCTGGGATTTTTGCTCACCGTTCTTATGATCATTCTGACCCCACGGGGTGGGATTTTGCGTGGAGCCCCAGATCGAGGGAGATTATCAGTGGTCTTGTATGTCTTCCATTTTCTAATTATTGCTCCCACTGTTGATTTCTTCACTCCAAGCTGGTTGGCTATTGCAGATTCAGTCTTCCCAGCCTGGTGCAGGGCTACAATTTTGTTTCTGGTGTCCTTTGACAGCTCTTTGGTCTTCACCATAGTGGAGTTTGGAGTCAGACTATTTGAGGGTGTGCACAGGTGTCTTTTTATACTGTTAACAAGTTTAAACAGGTGCCATTACTACAGGTAATGAGTGGAGGAAAGAGGAGACTCTTAAAGAAGAAGTTACAGGTCTGTGAGAGCCAGAAATCTTGATTGTTTGTTTCTGACCAAATACTTATTTTCCACCATAATATGCAAATAAAATGTTAAAAAAAACAGACAATGTGATTTTCTGGATTTTTTTTTCTCAGTTTGTCTCCCATAGTTGAGGTCTACCTATGATGTAAATTACAGGCGCCTCTCATCTTTTTAAGTGGTGGAACTTGCACTATTGCTGACTGACTAAATACTTTTTTGCCCCACTGTACATAGATTGAAATAGGTGAGTCTCATTCAAAATACGAAAGATAATAGTCCATGCTGCAATTTTTTTTCACATGGACACTCTGTGAACCAACTCATTTGAACAGCCCAAATACATTACATTGGTCAATGCACTGTCAGTATGCTATCTGATTTTAAAAAGGAACCTGTCATGTCCCCAAATGCTTTTAACCTGTAGATATGGGGGTAATCTGCAGGAAAAAAACATTCTAAAGCTGCCTGCCCGATGAACTGAAAGCCTGACTACTGGGAGTTACTCCCGATAGGCGCTTGCTTTCAGTCAAAAAAGTGCCGCCAAGGTGGCTCGCCAATTAGTACATAGTGATCAGCATACTGTATGTAAGCATGTCCTTGCAAGTTGACTGACAACTGTGTCTCCACTGATACGCCGGAGAGACAGCTATCAGTCAATGTTTCGGGGAGTGCTTACAGCTGACACTCATTTCATACTCTGCGGTGACTGAATTCTCGCTGGCCGCTCCTCTATGACTGAAAGCCGGGGGCTGCTGGGCAGAATAAAGTTTATTTCAACGCAGTAGTCAGGCTTTCAATGCGTAGGCCAGGCAGTTTTACAACTCTATTAACCAGCAGATAAACCCCATATCTCATTTTTAATATAGTTTCAGAACATGGCAGGTTCCCTTTAACTTGGACAGCACACATACAAATAATACTCTTGTCTGAACGACCCTAGTTCTGATTACAGGCAATTAATATTTTTAGCATGTGAGTAGATGCCACAGAGAAATAGTATTTTCTGTTAAAGAAAAATTGCTCTGTGATCTTATTAATCATAAAGTGGCAGTACACCAAACACATTTTGAAGCACGAGAAAGGTCGAGCTTCTGGTTTCATGGACAGTACATCTATAAAACATCCACTATAGCACATTCAATAAAGAATATATTGATAAGAAGACAAAAGATAAAGCTCCTACAATTATTAATATTAGGAGTATTTCGGATTTGTATCTACACAACACACAATCTCTGCAATCATGACACTTTTTGTTACAATGACCAACTGGACATTTCTTGTTACAGTGTGGCAGCATTAAGACATTCCTCAAATGCTTAGCGTATATCGGTCAATACTTGAAGTTCAGAACCATAGAAGCATAGTGTGGTGACTATTTTGAGGGTCACAACAAAATTTCATAAGGTCCGTGCAGACACAGAACAGTACTATTCAGAATGACCTTGCATGAATTGTTTTACAAGGGTTTCAATTCATCCACCAGTTCTGTCATTCTGCTGAAGGACAGAAAACAAAACGCATGTCGCTGCCTCACTTGTCCTCGAAGAAAGCAGTCTCTTGTTATCAACTTAACGGCAACAATGTTGAGTCCAATGGCCTATTTTGCCCTTGAGGTTTCAATAAGAAATTCCTTTAGAACATACAGGCATGAAGCTTTCCCATGGAAACTTGTCTCTAGAACAGGAAGTAATAATTTTCAGAAATGTATCCAGGACAAATTTGATTTTGGCAGAATTTACATGCATTTAGTTTTTAGTATATTTGAAATCAAATGACATGAACTTGTAAACATTTCTGTAAAGAAAATCTATGTACAAATAACTTCAAACTTTTATGGTTGCTTAAAGGGATTGTTGCTCTCTGAAAAATGTCATCTATACATTCGCTTATGACGGACAGCTAACCAGTGAGATGCCAGTGACGCAAAAGAAGGTGCTAGGCTGGTAATAGAACCAGGGAGGGAGAGGCTTAGGAAGTGCATTCACATGCCCAGAGCACTTCAGTCTCATTTGCATTATGAATTAAAATAGTAATTTTTGTTCAGTAAGTGAGAAACAGATTGTAAAAGTAAAGGTGTGGATGACATTATCACTCAGAGAGTGACAAGACTATGTTTAGGGATGGTAAGATAATGGATCATTCTGTCCTACCATCCAACCATTGCTTTTAAATTAGTAATTATTCATGGCAGTGTGTTTTGAGTGTGAGTCAATTATATTGGAAGACATTTCCATATTTTATGAAACAGTCCAATTTAACATCAGAAACGTAAGTAACTTTACAGTTGCATAAATCCCATTGGTTGTGGCATACATTTGACTAATAATAGTTTTACTTTTATGTGTGTATTACCTGTAGATATGCCATTTTTTGAGGACTCTGTGGCCATGATTACCATACTGTGCATAGCTCAACTCTTAAGTTAGTGTGTAACAATTTAGGCCACATTCACACACTAGCAGTATTTGGTCAGTATTTTACATCAGTATTTGGAAGCCAAAACCAGGAGTGGGTGATAAATGCAGAAGTGGTGCATATGTTTCTCTTATACTTTTCCTGTGATTATTCCACTCCTGGTTTTGGCTTACCCATACTGAGGTAAAATGCTGACCCAGTACTGAACACGTGAATGTGGCCTGGCAGTTACTCATTCTAAATGTTGTATCATCTTTTCCTAAATTATAATATCTTCTTTTTTCCGTTTGCTTCCTGTGCTATTCTTAACCTTGAGCTTCAGCTGTTGGGGATTATTCAGAGAACTGCAGTCTGGAAATTCGGAAAAGTGTTAATGAAAAACATTGGGATAATACCTAAGACAAAAGGATCGGTGACAATTTACAGATCAGTGAGGGTCTGATCACTGTTACCCCCCAGGAACCTGAAAATGTACTCTGAAATATAACTTTTTACAGGACTGCCAGAGATAGCAAAGCATCTGTAGCAGTCCCAAAGAATATGAAGAGAAGTCATTGTTCTTTTCTGATGAGCATATTAAAATGCCCATTTTGGGGATTTTTAGGGGACTCAGTCGTCAATGTCCCAGTAACAATAACTTCCTTCATTTTGCTCCTCAGCATGTGCTGTGTGCTCGTACTCACAGTATAGGAAGGAATTAAAGGGCCTGCAAGCAAAAGAGGGCTGGCAGTTCAAGCACTGCAGTAGATGGTAATCTCTAGGGCTGGAAGAAATTTTATCTGCCGGAGTTTCCCGACCTCTGTTTTAAGACATCTCTTATTAAAAGATTAATGATTAATATGACAGGTGAGTTTAGGTCCATTTTTTAATGAAGCATAGCCATCACTGTGCATAGGTGTTGGGTTGTCCTCTACTAAACATCTTAAAGGGGTTGTCTGATCCAATCGATAAGTCTGCAGTCACTGTGTGACTTCAGTCTTATGAATCTCATCAGGGCATGCACTGTGAGCTGCGGGGATTTGCCGGAGTCGAGACTGGAAAGTATGTATGAGTTAAACCTATTTCTGGGCAGAAGCCATCTAGTTGGCGCTGCCTTGCATCATACACTTGTATTGAGCGAGGCTGCTCCCCATCTAGTGACGTGGCTGTCTAGTGGGTGTGGCCGACCAAAGAGCCCAACCTCTGTCCATGCAAGTGTATGGAAGCAAGGCCACACCCTGTGGCCGGGACTATGTATAACTCATGCATATCCCCTGGTCCTGACTCAGAAAGCAGCAAATCCCCAAAGCGCACACAGAGTGACTAAAGACATATCGATTTGGACTGGACAACCCCTTTAACTTATACAGGAGCGCAATTGTGTTGTGAGCAGGCTGCAGGGCTGGAGCCAAAGTTCAACCGCTCTTTGGCTGCATCTCATCAGTACTCTATCGAGGCGGACGTCTGCTTTGATGAAACAATAAAGGCTGCAGCTTATGAGCAGCCTCATTCGCAACTGCCAGCACATGACACAACATGTTATGACCCTCACTGGGAATGGCAGCACCAACATCACTCAAATATCACCATTGCAAGAGGTGAGTGCACACTGTTTTTTTTCAATTGGGCTCCTGAGTCAATTAAGCTGATGTTAAAAAGCAGTGGACAACCCCTTTAGATAGTTATTAACATTCATAAATATTCATTAGTTAATATTTTGAGGGTCTCCATGACTCGAAGTAAAATACCGTATATACTCGTGTATAAGCCGATCCGAGTATAAGCCGAGGCACCTAATTTTGCCTAGAAAAACTGGGAAAAATTATTGACTTGTATTAGCCGAGTATGTATTGTCCCCTACCCTCTATTCTAGTATGCATGGCTCCTTATCCCCATCCTTGTATGCATGGCTCCTTATTCCCATCCTTGTATGCATGGCTCCTTATTCCCATCCTTATATGCATGGCTCTTTATTCCTATCCTTGTCTGCATGGCTCCTTATCCCCATCCTTGTCTGCATGTCTCCTTATCCCCATCCTTGTATGCATGGCTCCTTATTCCCATCCTTGTCTGCATGGTTCCTCATCCCCATCATTGTATGTATGACCCCCATGAGAAAAGCATAAATAATAAAAAAACATCCTACTTACCTTCCTTGCGCGCACTCGAAGGATCTTGTTCTGGTGCCAGCAGCTCCTGTGGCCGAGCGGTCACGTGTCCCTGCTAATTAAGGTAATGATTATTCACCTCTCTCCATGCCTATAGGAGTGGCGAGAGGTGAATATTCATTACCTTAATAAGCGAGCACCCATGAGAGCCCAGGAGCTGCTAGAAACCGGCGACTGTGGCTGTAACTGTGCACGCGCTATAAGAGAAATTAATATTCATTGCCAGTGCAGTGAATAATCATTTATCTTTAGCAGGATGCACAGGCTTTAGCCACAGCTGCCGACTCCTGCCTCGTTTGACCCACTGCTCCGCCACTCCCCTGCTGTAAACTGGGACAATGACTCATGTATAAGCCGAGGGGGGCATTTTCAGCACAAAAAATGTGCTGAAAAACTTGTCTTATAAACGAGTATATGCGGTAATGATAACTTAGGCAACTCTTCTTGATTCCATGCTATTGAAACCATAGAAGTGCATTATAATAAGCCAGTCCCCAGCCTAAAAAGGCTAATCACATGAAACAATAGACTGGATTAACTGTATTCGGAATAAATAACTGTAGCCACTAAAATAGAAATAAGAAAACATGTAGAACATGCTGAGCTTTTTTATCTTAATTTTTCCAGAGAAAAACTTTTACAGAACCATATGTGGCTGATGACACTGGTAACATCTGGACTTCATTACTAATTGATTATGTGATAGTTCCCTGGAATGATGATGACCTAGAATATTAAGGTTGTTCCTGGACTGAAGAGCCACTTTAGACATACAGTGCCTTGAACATATATTCATACCTTGTGAACTTTTCCATATTTTTCACATTACATCCACAAACGTAAATGTACCGTATTTTATTAGAATTGCATATGAGATACCAACACAAAGTAGCAAGTATTTGTGAAGTGTAGATGAAATACATGGTTTTCTAAATATTTTAAAAATAAAAATCTGAAAATTATGACATGTATTTGTATTCAGTCCCCCCGGAGTCAATGCTTTGTAGTATCAGTTTTCACTGCAATTACTGCTGCATGTCTTTTGGGACATGTCTCCACCAGCTTTGCACATCTAGATGCTGAAATTTTTGCCCATTATTCTTTTCAGACTTGCTCTAATTTAATATGATTGAATGGAGAATGTCTATGACCAGCAATGTTAAAGTCTTGCTACAGATTCTCAATGGGATTTAGGTCTGGAATTTGACTGGGCCATTCACACACATGAATATGCTTTGATTTAAACCATTGTAGCTTTGGCAGTAATTTTTTGGGTTGTTGTCCTGCTAAAAGGTGAAACTATGCTCCAGTCTCAAGTCTTTTGCAGCCTCTAACAGGTTTTCTTCCAGGATTGCCCTGTATTTAGCTCCATCCATTTTCTCATCAATTCTGAATAGCTTTCCCATACGTGCTGATGGAAAGCATCCCCACAGGTATTTTCAAAGTGATATGCAGTTTTTGTTTTCCACCATACATAGCGTTTGCACTTAGACAAAAAGTTTTCTCTTTGGTCCCATCTGACCAGGGCATCTTTTTCCATATGCTAGCTGTGTCCCCTACATGGCTTTTTGCAAACTGCAAACCAGGCTTCTTATGGCTTGCATTCAAAAATGATTTTCCTTTTGCTACACTTCCATAAAGGCCAGATTTGGACAATATATGACAAATAGTTGCCCTGTGGACAGATTCTTTAACATGAGCTGTGGATCTCTGCAGCTCCACCAGAGTGACTATGGGCCTATTGGATGCTTCTCTACTTAGTGCTTGCTTGGGATGTCAATTTATGTTGATGGCCATTTCTTGATAGGTTTTCAGTTGTGCCATAATTCTTACATTTTTGGATGAAGGATTGAACAGTGCTCTGCGAGAAATTCAGAGCTTGGGCTAATTTATTTTTAACCTAACCCTGCTTTACTCTTCTCTAGGGTTGAGCGAAACGGGTCGTTCATTTTCAAAAGTCGCCGACTTTTGGCAAAGTCGGGTTTCATGAAACCCGATCCGACCCCTGTGCGGGGTCGGCCATGCGGTACGCGACTTTCGCGCCAAAGTCGCGTTTCAATGACGCGAAAAGCGCCATTTCTCAGCCAATGAAGGTAAACGCAGAGTGTGGGCAGCGTGATGACATAGGTCCTGGTCCCCACCATCTTAGAGAAGGGCATTGCAGTGATTGGCTTGCTGTCTGCGGCGTCACAGGGGCTATAAAGGGGCATTCCCGCCGACCGCCATCTTACTGCTGCTGATCTGAGCTTAGGGAGAGGTTGCTGCCGCTTCGTCAGAAGCAGGGATAGCGTTAGGCAGGGTCCATTAACCACCAAACCGCTTGTGCTGTAGCGATTTCCACTGCCCAACACCACCTTCGGTGTGCAGGGACAGTGGAAGCTACATTTTTTTTTTTCCCCCTCAGCGCTGTAGCTCATTGGGCTGCCCTAGAAGGCTCCCTGATAGCTGCATTGCTGTGTGTACGCCGCTGTGCAAACCAACTGCTTTTTTCAAAGCACAAATCCTCTTGTTCCTTCCTTTCTGCACAGCTATCTTTTTTGTTTGTCCACACTTTTTATTTAATTTGTGCATCAGTCCACTCCTTATTGCTGCCTGCCATACCTGGCTGAGATTACTGCAGGGAGATAGTAATTGTTGGACACTCCCTGTTTGTTTGTTTTTTGTTTTTTTTTGTGGGAGATTAAGATCGACATTTCTGCTAGAGTGCCATCCCTGTGTGTGCCATCTCTCACTCAGTGGGCCATAGAAAGCCTATTTAGTTTTTTGCTTGATTTGGGTTATAAAATCTACCTGAAAAAATCACTACATCAATCAGTGGGAGAAAAATATTGGCCTCAGGGCTTGTGTGCCACTCCTGACTCCTGTGTGCATCATCACTCACTCAGTGGGCCATAGAAAGCCCTTTTTTTTTTTTGCTTTATTTGGGTTCTAAATTCTACCTGAAAAAATCAATAAATCAATCAGTGGGAGATTAATATTGGCCTTTGGGCTTGTGTGCCAGTCCTAAGCGTGCCATCTCTCTCTCTCAGATAGTGGGCCATAGAAAGCCTATTTATTATTTTTTTTATTGGGTTTATAAATTTTCCCTGGAACAAAAAAAAAAAAAGTGGGAGATTAATATTGGCCTCTGGGCTTGTGTGCCAGTCCTGAGCGTGCCATCTCTCTCACAAATAGTGGGCCATAGAAAGCCTATTTTTTTTTTTTTTTTGGGTTTTATAAATTCTCCCTGAAAAAAAAAAGGGAGATTAATATTGGCCTTTGGGCTTGTGTGCCAGTCCTAAGCGTGCCATCTCTCTCTCTCAGATAGTGGGCCATAGAAAGCCTATTTTTTTTTTTATTGGGTTTATAAATTTTCCCTGAAAAAAAAAAAGGGAGATTAATATTGGCCTCTGGGCTTGTGTGCCAGTCCTGAGCATGCCATCTCTCTCACAAATAGTGGGCCATAGAAAGCCTATTTATGTTTTTGGTTGATTTGGGTTCTAAATTCTACCTGAAAAAATCAATAAATCAATCAGTGGGAGATAAATATTGGCCTCTGGGCTTGTGTGCCACTCCTGACTCCTGTGTGCGTCATCTCTCACTCAGTGGGCCATAGAAAGCCTTTTTTTGTTTTATTTGTTTTCTAAATTCTCCCTGAAAAAATCATTTTATTTTATTTGGTTTCTAAATTCTTCCTGAAAAAAATCATTTTATTCTATTGTTTTTTTTTCCTAAAGTCTCCCTGAAAAAACAAACAAAAACAAATCAGTGGGAGATTAATATTGCCCTTTCTGCTTGTGTGCCAGTCTTGACTCCTGGGTGTGCCATCTCTCTCTCTCTCTCTCTCCAATTGTGGGCCATAGAAAGCCTATTATTTTTTTAGCTTGATTTGGGTTCCAAAATCTACCTGAAAAAATCACTAAATCAATCAGTGGAAGATAAATATTGGCCTCTGGGCTTGTGTGCCACTCCTGACTCCTGTGTGCGTCATCTCTCACTCAGTGGGCCATAGAAAGCCTTTTATTGTTTTATTTGGTTTCTAAATTCTTCCGGAAAAAATCATTTTATTCTATTATTTTTTTTTCCTAAAGTCTCCCTGAAAAAAACAAAAAAAACAAATCAGTGGGAGATTAATATTTACATTTGTGCTTCAGTGACAGTCCTGCGTGTGTGGCATCTCTCTCATTTGTTGCCACCAACAACAGAGTGTGTAACATTGTGCCTGATTTTCATTGTGGTCTCACTCACCTGTAAAGGGGTAGCTAAATCATACTGAAGTTATAGCTCACCGTGTAAGTTGTGTGACAGCAACAAATACCGTTAGTTTGTTTACGTTTTTAAAACAATGAGGAAGTCTGGTGGAAGAGGTCGTGGCCGGGGGCGTTCATTGTCAGCTGGTAATGAGGGTAGTGGTAGTGGTGGAGCATCAGCTGGTCGTGGGAAAAAAAATATTGCACCTAAGTCTGGAGCTGTGGAGCCAGGTTCGTCGTCTGGCTACACAAGGCCTCGAACGCTCCCTTTTCTGGGAGTAGGAAAACCGCTTTTAAAACCGGAGCAGCAAGAGCAAGTTTTGGCTTATCTTGCTGACTCAGCCTCTAGCTCTTTTGCCTCATCTCGTGAAACTGGTAAATGTCAAAGCAGCGCGTCGTTAGTGGATGTTCACGGTCAGGGACAAGTCGCTTCCTTGTCCTCTTCAGCAAAAACAACAACAGAGAAGAATGCAGCAGGCGACACAACGGGTTACTCCATGGAGCTCTTTACACATACCGTTCCTGGCTTAGAAAGTGAAGCAGTTAACAGTCCATGCCCATTACAAGTTGAATCTGACATGGAGTGCACTGATGCACAGCCACAGCCAGACTACTATGCTGGTCCTTTGACTCAGACCACAACATTGCCCTCGCAGGGTGCTGATCAAGAATCAGACCCTGATGAGACTATGTTGCCCCATCACGAACGCTATACCACCGACCGACACGGTGACACAGACGAAGTTGCACACGAGCTACAAGAAGAGGTAATAGATGACCCAGTTCTTGACCCCGATTGGCAGCCATTGGGGGAACAGGGTGCAGGCGACAGCAGTTCTGAAGCGGAGGAGGAGGGGCCGCAGCAGGCATCAACATCGCAACAGGTTCCATCTGCCGGGCCCGTATCTTGCCCAAAACGCGTGGCAAAGCCAAAACCTGTTGGAGGACAGCGTGGCCATCCGGTTAAAGCTCAGTCTGCAATGCCTGAAAAGGTATCCGATGCTAGAAAGAGTGCAGTCTGGCATTTTTTTAAACAACATCCAATTGATCAGCGCAAAGTCATCTGTGAAAAATGTTCAACTACCTTAAGCAGAGGACAGAATCTGAAAAGTCTCAATACAAGTTGCATGCATAGACGTTTAACCACCATGCATTTGCAAGCCTGGACTAACTACCAAACGTCCCTTAAGGTTGTAGCACCCTCGGCCAATGAAGCTAGTCAGCAACGCAACATCCCTTCCGGCAGTGTAGGGCCACCATTTTCCGCACCACCTGCAGTATCTGTGCAGGTTTCTTTGCCAGGCCAAAGCAGTCAGGGTCAGGGAATCACCAGTTTCGTAGTAGGAAACACTGCATCTAGGGCACTGGCGGCAACAATACCATCTCCCACCGTCTCTCAGTCTGCCATGTCCACCGGCACCCCCGCTAGTTCCACGATCTCCAGCTCTCCAGTCCAGCTCACCCTACATGAGACTATGGTTAGAAAAAGGAAGTACTTAGCCTCGCATCCACGTACACAGGGTTTGAACGCCCACATAGCTAGACTAATCTCGTTAGAGATGATGCCCTACCGGTTAGTTGAAAGCGAAGCTTTCAAAGCCCTGATGGACTACGCTGTACCACGCTACGAGCTACCCAGTCGACACTTTTTTTCCAGAAAAGCCATCCCAGCCCTCCACCAGCATGTTAAAGAGCGCATCGTCCATGCACTCAGGCAATCTGTGAGCACAAAGGTGCACCTGACAACAGATGCATGGACCAGTAGGCATGGCCAGGGACGATACGTGTCCATCACGGCACACTGGGTGAATGTTGTGGATGCAGGGTCCACAGGGGACAGCAAGTTTGGTACAGTTCTGCCTAGCCCACGGTCTAGGAAACAGTTGGCTGTAGCCGTTCGCACCCCCTCCTCCTCCTCTTCGTCCTCATGCAGAAGCGAGAGCTCGTCCACAGACCGCAGTCGCACAACCACTCCATCCGCAGCTGCCACTGTTGCACACCAGGTCTCCCATTATGGGGCAGCTACTGGCAAACGTCAGCAGGCTGTATTGGCTATGAAGTGTTTGGGCGACAACAGACACACCGCGGAAGTTCTGTCCGAGTTCTTGCAGAAAGAAACGCAGTCGTGGCTGGGCACTGTAGATCTTGAGGCAGGCAAGGTAGTGAGTGATAACGGAAGGAATTTCATGGCTGCCATCTCCCTTTCCCAACTGAAACACATTCCTTGCCTGGCTCACACCTTAAACCTGGTGGTGCAGTGCTTCCTGAAAAGTTATCCGGGGTTATCCGACCTGCTCCTCAAAGTGCGTGGACTTTGCTCACATATCCGCCGTTCGCCCGTACACTCCAGCCGTATGCAGACCTATCAGCGTTCTTTGAACCTTCCCCAGCATCGCCTAATCATAGACGTTGCAACAAGGTGGAACTCAACACTGCACATGCTTCAGAGACTGTGCGAACAGAGGCGGGCTGTTATGTTTTTGTGGGAGGATACACATACACGGGCAGGCAGTAGGATGGCAGACATGGAGTTGTCAGGTGTGCAGTGGTCGAAGATTCAAGACATGTGTCAAGTCCTTCAGTGTTTTGAGGAATGCACACGGCTGGTTAGTGCAGACAACGCCATAATAAGCATGAGCATCCCCCTAATGCGTCTGCTGATGCAAAGTTTGACGCACATAAAGGATCAGGCGTCTGCAGCTGAGGAAGAGGAAAGCCTTGATGACAGTCAGCCATTGTCTGGCCAGGGCAGTGTACAGGATAAGTTAGCGGGCGAAGAGGAGGAGGAGGACGAGGAGGATGATGGGGATGATTATATTTTTAATGAGGAAGCTTTTCCGGGGCCACTGGAAATTGGTGGCGCGGCAAGGCCGGGTTCTGGTTTTTGGAGGGACACAAGTGACGTGGATTTGCCTGAAACTGCCCCTCAACCAAGCACAACCGCAGATTTGAGAACTGGAACTTTGGCCCACATGGCGGATTATGCCTTACGTATCCTCAAAAGGGACACACGCATAACTAAAATGATGAACGATGACGATTACTGGTTGGCCTGCCTCCTTGATCCTCGCTATAAAGGCAAATTGCAAAATATAATGCCACATGGGAACTTGGAACTAATATTAGCAACCAAACAATCAACTCTTGTTGACCGTTTGCTTCTGGCATTCCCTGCACACAGCGCCCGTGATCGTTCTCACACGAGCTGCAGGGGCCAGCAGACCAGAGGAGTTAGAGGGGCAGAAATCAGAAGTGGCGTTGGCCAGAGGGGTTTTCTGACCAGGTTGTGGAGTGATTTTGCTATGACCGCAGACAGGACAGGTACTGCAGCATCAATTCAAAGTGACAGCAGACAACATTTGTCCAGTATGGTTACAAACTATTTTTCATCCCTTATCGATGTTCTCCCTCAACCGTCATTCCCATTTGATTACTGGGCATCAAAATTAGACACCTGGCCAGAATTGGCAGAATATGCATTGCAGGAGCTTGCTTGCCCGGCAGCTAGTGTCCTATCAGAAAGAGTATTCAGTGCTGCAGGTTCAATACTAACAGAAAAAAGGACTCGTCTGGCTACCCAAAATGTAGATGATCTAACCTTCATTAAAATGAACCACAACTGGATTTCGAAATCTTTTGCCCCACCTTGCCCGGCTGACACCTAGCTTTCCTATGAAAAGGTCTTGCCTGTGGACTATTCTGAATGCCTTTTCCAATCTCGTAATTTTCTGCACCTGATTGTCCAGCATACGACATGTTTACACCTCACTAAATGGCCAAACTCCCCACACGGGGACGTGGTATCGACACTTGGCGACAGCACCCGTGAGAGTGCTGTTTGTCTGAAGAGGTGGGTGTGCCCGCTTTTGGTCGACGGCACTGCCACTGGGTCCCTCCTAGTACAATAAAGTGTCTCTGGCGGTGGTGGTGCGCACCCAACGTCAGACACACCGTTGTAATATGAGGGGCCCTGGGCCTGTACCGCCGGCCACAAGACAGTTCCCCCCCCCAGCTCAAACACTCCTTCCACTATGCCTCCACTGACCACACCACTGCTGCCCGTGTACCCCTGGAACCAATTTAAAATTGCCTACAGCCATGTGTTATTATTTTAGGCCTTCGATGCCTGTCTGCGGTCACTTCTTCCACTAGGCCTCCACTGACCACACCACTGCTGCCCGTGTACCCCTGGAACCAATTTAAAATTGCCAACAGCCATGTGTTATTATTTTAGGCCTTCGATGCCTGTCTGCGGTCACTCCTTCCACTAGGCCTCCACTGACCACACCACTGCTGCCCGTGTACCCCTGGAACCAATTTAAAATTGCCTACAGCCATGTGTTATTATTTTAGGCCTTCGATGCCTGTCTGCGGTCACTCCTTCCACTAGGCCTCCACTGACCACACCACTGCTGCCCGTGTACCCCTGGAACCAATTTAAAATTGCCTACAGCCATGTGTTATTAATTTAGGCCTTCGATGCCTGTCTGCGGTCACTCCTTCCACTAGGCCTCCACTGACCACACCACTGCTGCCCGTGTTCCCCTGGAACCAATTTAAAATTGCCAACAGCAATGTGTTATTATGTTAGGGCTTCGATGCCTGTTTGCGGTCACTCCTTCCAATAGTTCTCCACTGACCAGACCAATGCTGGCCGTGTACCCCTGGAATCCAGCTGAAAGTGCATGTAGCCTCCTTTTTTTCTTTGTTTTATATTTAGAAAGCCCAGATGAACTACGCTGTGCAACGGTTCAAGCTACCCAGTCGACATTTCTTTTGCGAGAAAAGCCATCCCAGCCCTCCACCGGCATGAAAAAGTCTGCATTGTCATAGCACTCAGGCAATCAAACAGTAGAAAGGTGCACCTGACAAGAGACGCATGGACCAGTAGGCATGTCCACAAAAAGTTACGTGTCCATTACGGCGCACTGGGTTAATGTGTTGGATGCATGGTCCACAGGGGACAGCCTACAAAGTCTGTCTGCAGTCCCTAATTCCAATTTTCCTCCGCTGACCACACCACTGCTGCCCGTGTACCCCTGGAACCAATTTTACAGTGTCTACAGCCTAATTTTGTTATGTTAGGCCTACTACGCCTGTCTGCGGTCCCTCCTTCCAATACTCGTCCACTGACCACACCACTGCTGCCCGTGGACCCCTGGAACCTATTTTTAATTGCATAGAGCATCCTTTTTTTAATAGTAGGCGTACAAAGTCTGTCTGCGGTCCACTATTGAAATTGTCCTCCACTGCCAGAGCACTGCTGCTTGTGTACCTTTGTAACTTTTTTAAGCTGCAGTGAGCCACATTTTTGGGTTAAGTCCTACTACCTGTGTCTGTCTGCGCCACTCAATTCAGCTGTGTTCCTTTGAAAAAAGCTGAGCGTCAATAGTCTTGTTTTCAGCCTCTAGGAATTTTAAAACTGCATTGGGGGTACAACTTTGGTAGGGCCTACTAACGGTGTCTCCCTCCCCAAGGTGTGCCCCAGGTTTCCTCGCCATTGCTTCGATCTTAATGCTCTCGTTTAGTAGTTGTTGGAAACTACACTGCATTAGGCCTACAAATTGGGTATGGGGTGTAGAGAGATGGTGTGTTCCACTCCAAGGTGTTCTCCAGGTTGCCTTTCCTGAGCTTCGATCTTCCGGCTCTCGTTTAGTAGTTGTTTGAAACTACGCTGCATTAGGCCTACAAATTGGGTATGGGGTGTAGAGAGATGGTGTGTTCCACTCCAAGGTGTTCTCCAGGTTGCCTTTCCTGAGCTTCGATCTTCCGGCTCTCGTTTAGTAGTTGTTGGAAACTACACTGCATTAGGCCTACAAATTGGGTATGGGGTGTAGAGAGATGGTGTGTTCCACTCCAAGGTGTTCTCCAGGTTGCCTTTCCTGAGCTTCGATTTTCCGGCTCTCATTTAGTAGTTCTTGGAAACTACACTGCATTAGGCCTACACATTTGGTATGGGGTGTAGAGACGGTGTGTTCCACTCCAAGGTGTTCTCCAGGTTGCCTTTCCTGAGCTTCGATCTTCCAGCTCTCGTTTAGTAGTTCTTGGAAACTACACTGCATTAGGCCTACAAATTGGGTATGGGGTGTAGAGAGATGGTGTGTTCCACTCCAAGGTGTTCTCCAGGTTGCCTTTCCTGAGCTTCGATCTTCCGGCTCTCGTTTAGTAGTTCTTGGAAACTACACTGCATTAGGCCTACAAATTGGGTATGGGGTGTAGAGAGATGGTGTGTTCCACTCCAAGGTGTTCTCCAGGTTGCCTTTCCTGAGCTTCGATCTTCCGGCTCTCGTTTAGTAGTTCTTGGAAACTACACTGCATTAGGCCTACAAATTGGGTATGGGGTGTAGATAGATGGTGTGTTCCACTCCAAGGTGTTCTCCAGGTTGCCTTTCCTGAGATTCGATCTTCCGGCTCTCGTTTAGTAGTTCTTGGAAACTACACTGCATTAGGCCTACAAATTGGGTATGGGGTGTAGAGAGATGGTGTGTTCCACTCCATGGTGTTCCCCAGGTTTCCACGCCAATGCTTCGATCATCATGCTCTCGTTTAGTAGTTCTTGGAAACTACACTGCATTAGGCCTACAAATTGGGTATGGGGTGTAGAGAGATGGTGTGTTCCATTCCAAGGTGTTCTCCAGGTTGCCTTTCCTGAACTTCTATCTTCAGGCTCTCATTAAATTGTGGTTAAACGGAACAACTGCATTTGGTGTACTAGTTGGTTTGGGGCCTACTATCGGTGTCTGCCACTCCTTGCTGTTCTCCTCCACTGAACAAAGCTGTGCCGCCTGTTTACTACGGTTGCCAATTTTGAACTGCATTTCGACTACTTACTGATTTGGGCCTACTCTCTGTGTCAGCCTCTCATTCCAGTTGTCCTCCACTGCAATGCCCCCTGGTTAGTCCTGTGTTACCAATTTTGAACTGCATTTAGCCCACTTTATTCTTTGGGCCTATATCTGTGTTTCCTCCTCATCCTGCCCATTGCCCAGCCAGTGATAGATGAGTCTGCTGGTACATTGACCCATAACGCAAAATTCCCCGTGCACGCTACACAGCAAGATTGTGACCCTGCTGAAAGTCAGGTTCCTCTTCCCGCATACCATACCACCTTACACGGGGACAAAGAGGAAGGTGCAGATGAAAGTGCAGGTTCCTTCATCAGGTGGGGGGAGGAATACTAGTTGGCGACGTCACTGGCACAGGGCCTCTCATAGTACGCAAAAGTGTTGCTGCCGGTGGGAGGCGCCCCCGCCATGCAAACACACCGCTGTACTTTGAGGGGCCCTGTGCCAGTGCCAATGCCAACGAGTGGGCCCCCCCTGCTTGCTCAGGATCACAGCACTTGCAAAGTTGAAATACTTACCTCTCCCTGCTCCACTGCCGTGACGTGGTCCAGATTTACTGGGCCCACTAATTACTTGAACCAGCCCTACCCCCCACAACTTTAGCCAAATGACCCCCAATTTCAAATGCCTTCCAATTATTATAAGGTAAATTACGATTGACAAGCTTCTTTAACAAGAATGGATGTTTTTGCCATTAAAATGGGCAGTGTAGGTGTTTTCCTGGCCTCCACTCACTGCCGACTATGCTCCCCCATTGACTTGCATTGGGTTTCGTGTTTCGGGCGATACACGACTTTTCGCGATAATCGGCCGATTCCACTCGACTCGACTTCTAAGATAGTCGGGTTTCGCGAAACGCGGCTCGACTCTAAAAAGGTCAAGGTCGCTCAACCCTACTCTTCTCCACAACTTTATCCCTGACCCGTCTATTGTGTTCCTTGGTTTTCATGATGCTAATGTTCTCAAACAAACCTCTGAGGCCTTCACGGAAGAGCTGTAGATATACCGAGAATAAATTATACCCAAGTGGACTTAGTTTACTAATTATGCAACTTCTGAAAGAAATTGGTCACTCAGGTTTTTATTTAGCGTTTTCAGACTACAGGGGGCTGAACACAAATGCATGTCATAATTTTCAGATTTATATTTTTAAAATGTTTAGAAAACCATATATCATTTCCTTTATACTTCACAAATACTTGTTACTAGGGTTGAGCGAAACGGGTCGTTCATTTTCAAAAGTCGCCGACTTTTGGCAAAGTCGGGTTTCATGAAACCCGATCCGACCCCTGTGCGGGGTCGGCCATGCGGTACGCGACTTTCGCGCCAAAGTCGCGTTTCAATGACGCGAAAAGCGCCATTTCTCAGCCAATGAAGGTAAACGCAGAGTGTGGGCAGCGTGATGACATAGGTCCTGGTCCCCACCATCTTAGAGAAGGGCATTGCAGTGATTGGCTTGCTGTCTGCGGCGTCACAGGGGCTATAAAGGGGCGTTCCCGCCGACCGCCATCTTACTGCTGCTGATCTGAGCTTAGGGAGAGGTTGCTGCCGCTTCGTCAGAAGCAGGGATAGCGTTAGGCAGGGTCCATTAACCACCAAACCGCTTGTGCTGTAGCGATTTCCACTGCCCAACACCACCTTCGGTGTGCAGGGACAGTGGAAGCTACATTTTTTTTTTTTCCCCTCAGCGCTGTAGCTCATTGGGCTGCCCTAGAAGGCTCCCTGATAGCTGCATTGCTGTGTGTACGCCGCTGTGCAAACCAACTGCTTTTTTCAAAGCACAAATCCTCTTGTTCCTTACTTTCTGCACAGCTATCTTTTTTGTTTGTCCACACTTTTTATTTAATTTGTGCATCAGTCCACTCCTTAGGCCGGCGTCACACACAGCGTAAAACAATACAGTCCGTATATTACGGCCGTAATACGCTGAAAAGTCCCGAAAATAGTGGTCCGTAGCTCCTTTGTAGGCAGGGTGTGTCAGCGTTTTTTGCGCATGGCATCCTCCGTATGTAATCCGTATGGCATCCGTACTGCGTGGTTTTCTCGCAGGCTTGCAAAACCAACATACTGCTATAGAAATGTTCCATGTGTCCCAAAAAGAAAAATATATATATATATACTGTCTATATATATATATATATATATATATATATATATATATATATATATATATACATATATATATATATATGTCATTAGACACATATATGTATATATATTAATATTTTTTCCAGCGCTATACAGCTTGAAAGCCGGTAATTCAATTACCGGGTTTTTCTTTCTCCTTCCTAAAACCCGACATGATTTGAGACATGGTTTACATACAGTAAACCATGTCTTCTCTCCATTTTTTTTGCAGATTCCACACTACTAATGTCAGTAGTGTGTATCTGCAAAATTTGGCCGTTCTAGCTCTTAAAATAAAGGGTTAAATGGCGGAAAAAATTGGCGTGGGCTCCCGCGCAATTTTCTCCGCCAGAGTAGTAAAGCCAGTGACTGAGGGCAGATATTAATAGCCTGGAGAAGGTCCATGGTTATTGGCCCCCCCCGGCTACAAATATCTGCCCCCAGCCACCCCAGAAAAGGCACATCTGGAAGATGCGCCTATTCTGGCACTTGGCCACTCTCTTCCCATTCCCGTGTAGCGGTGGGATATGGGGTAATGAAGGGTTAATGCCACCTTGCTATTGTAAGGTGACATTAAGCCTAATTAATAATGGAGAGGCGTCAATTATGACACCTATCCATTATTAATCCAATTGTAGTAAAGGGTTAAATAAAACACAAACACATTATTTAAAATTATTTTAATGAAATAAAAACAATGGTTGTTGGAGTATTTTATTCTACGCCCAATCCAGTCACTGAAGACCCTTGTTCTGTGAAAGAAAAAACATAATAAACCAACAATATACTTACCCTCCGCAGATCTGTAACGTCCAACGATGTAAATCCTTCTGAAGGGGTTAAAACATTTTGTAGCAAGGAGCTTTACTAATGCAGGCTGCTCCTTGCTGCAAAACCCCAGGGAATGAGTCTAAATATAGATCAATGAGCTATATTTAGCTTCATTTGCGGTGAGGCGCCCTCTGCTGGATGTTCATAGATCGTGGGAACTTTCCTAGAAAGCCTGGGAGCTTTCAAGGAAAGTTCCCACGATCTATGAACAGCCAGCAGAGGGCGCCTCACCGCAAATGAAGCTAAATATAGATCATTGATCTATATTTAGACTCATTCCCCGGGGTTTTGCAGCAAGGAGCAGCCTGCATTAGCGGAACTCCTTGCTGCAAAATGTTTTAACCCCTTCAGAAGGATTTACATCGTTGGACGTTACAGATCTGCGGAGGGTAAGTATATTGTTGGTTTATTATGTTTTTTCTTTCACAGAACGAGGGTCTTCAGTGACTGGATTGGGCGTAGAATAAAATACTCCAACAACCATTGTTTTTATTTCATTAAAATAATTTTAAATAATGTGTTTGTGTTTTATTTAACCCTTTACTACAATTGGATTAATAATGGATAGGTGTCATAATTGACGCCTCTCCATTATTAATTAAGCTTAATGTCACCTTACAATAGCAAGGTGGCATTAACCCTTCATTACCCCATATCCCACCGCTACACGGGAATGGGAAGAGAGTGGCCAAGTGCCAGAATAGGCGCATCTTCCAGATGTGCCTTTTCTGGGGTGGCTGGGGGCAGATATTTTTAGCCGGGGGGGGCCAATAACCATGGACCCTCTCCAGGCTATTAATATCTGCCCTCAGTCACTGGCTTTACTACTCTGGCGGAGAAAATTGCGCGGGAGCCCACGCCAATTTTTTCCGCCATTTAACCCTTTATTTTAAGAGCTAGAACGGCCAAATTTTGCAGATACACTCTACTGACATTAGTAGTGTGGAATCTGCAAAAAAAATGGAGAGAAGACATGGTTTACTGTATGTAAACCATGTCTCAAATCATGTCGGGTTTTAGGAAGGAGAAAGAAAAAGCCGGTAATTGAATTACTGGCTTTCAAGCTGTATAGCGCTGGAATAAATAATAATATATATACATATATGTGTCTCACTGACATATATATATATATCTACCTATTCTATGTGTACACATTTATTCTACCTATTCTACTGTAAGCTGTCAGTGTGATTTTACTGTACACCGCACTGAATTACCGGCTTTTCTCTCTAACAGCGCTGCGTATTTCTCGCAAGTCACACTGCTTATCCGTGCGTAATCCGTATTTTTCACGCTTCCATAGACTTTCATTGGCGTATTTCTTGCGCAGTACGGTGACAAACGCAGCATGCTGCGATTTTGTACGGCCGTAGAAAGCCGTATAATACTGATCAGTAAAATACGGCAGATAGGAGCAGGGGTATAGAGAATAATTGTGCCGTATTTTTTGCGAGTTTTACGGACGTAGTTTCTGCGCTCTTACGTCCGTAAAACTCGCAAGTGTGACGCCGGCCTTATTGCTGCCTGCCATACCTGGCTGAGATTACTGCAGGGAGATAGTAATTGTTTGACACTCCCTGTTTGTTTTTTTTGTTTTTTTTTTTGTGGGAGATTAAGATTGACATTTCTGCTAGAGTGCCATCCCTGTGTGTGCCATCTCTCACTCAGTGGGCCATAGAAAGCCTATTTATTTTTTTGCTTGATTTGGGTTATAAAATCTACCTGAAAAAATCACTACATCAATCAGTGGGAGAAAAATATTGGCCTCAGGGCTTGTGTGCCACTCTTGACTCCTGTGTGCATCATCACTCACTCAGTGGGCCATAGAAAGCCTATTTATTTTTTTGCTTGATTTTGGTTCTAAAATCTACCTGAAAAAATCACTACATCAATCAGTGGGAGAAAAATATTGGCCTCAGGGCTTGTGTGCCACTCCTGACTCCTGTGTGCATCATCACTCACTCAGTGGGCCATAGAAAGCCCATTTTTTTTTTTTTTTTTGCTTTATTTGGGTTCTAAATTCTACCTGAAAAAATCAATAAATCAATCAGTGGGAGATTAATATTGGCCTTTGGGCTTGTGTGCCAGTCCTAAGCGTGCCATCTCTCTCTCTCAGATAGTGGGCCATAGAAAGCCTATTTATTTTTTATTTTTTTTATTGGGTTTATAAATTTTCCCTGGAAAAAAAAAAAAAAGTGGGAGATTAATATTGGCCTCTGGGCTTGTGTGCCAGTCCTGAGCGTGCCATCTCTCTCACAAATAGTGGGCCATAGAAAGCCTATTTATTTATTTTTTTTTGGTTTTATAAATTCTCCCTTAAAAAAAAATGGGAGATTAATATTGGCCTTTGGGCTTGTGTGCCAGTCCTAAGCGTGCCATCTCTCTCTCTCAGATAGTGGGCCATAGAAAGCCTATTTATTTTTTATTTTTTTTATTGGGTTTATAAATTTTCCCTGGAACAAAAAAAAAAAAGTGGGAGATAAATATTGGCCTCTGGTCTTGTGTGCCACTCCTGACTCCTGTGTGCGTCATCTCTCACTCAGTGGGCCATAGAAAGCCTTTTTTTGTTTTATTTGTTTCTAAATTCTCCCTGAAAAAATCATTTTATTTTCTTTGGTTTCTAAATTCTTCCTGAAAAAATCATTTTATTCTATTTTTTTTTTTCCTAAAGTCTCCCTGAAAAAAAAAAAAAAAAACAAATCAGTGGGAGATTAATATTGCCCTTTCTGCTTGTGTGCCAGTCTTGACTCCTGGGTGTGCCATCTCTCTCTCTCTCTCCAATTGTGGGCCATAGAAAGCCTATTATTTTTTTAGCTTGATTTGGGTTCCAAAATCTACCTGAAAAAATCACTACATCAATCAGTGGGAGATAAATATTGGCCTCTGGGCTTGTGTGCCACTCCTGACTCCTGTGTGCGTCATCTCTCACTCAGTGGGCCATAGAAAGCCTTTTTTTGTTTTACTTGTTTTCTAAATTCTCCCTGAAAAAATCATTTTATTTTATTTGGTTTCTAAATTCTTCCTGAAAAAATCATTTTATTCTATTTTTTTTTTCCTAAAGTCTCCCTGAAAAAAAAAAAAAAAACAAATCAGTGGGAGATTAATATTGCCCTTTCTGCTTGTGTGCCAGTCTTGACTCCTGGGTGTGCCATCTCTCTCTCTCTCTCCAATTGTGGGCCATAGAAAGCCTATTATTTTTTTTAGCTTGATTTGGGTTCCAAAATCTTCCTGAAAAAATCACTACATCAATCAGTGGGAGATAAATATTGGCCTCTGGGCTTGTGTGCCACTCCTGACTCCTCTGTGCGTCATCTCTCACTCAGTGGGCCATAGAAAGCCTTTTTTTGTTTTATTTGTTTTCTAAATTCTCCCTGAAAAAATCATTTTATTTTATTTGGTTTCTAAATTCTTCCTGAAAAAATCATTTTATTCTATTATTTTTTTTTCCTAAAGTCTCCCTTAAAAAAAAAAAAAAAATCAAATCAGTGGGAGATTAATATTTACATTTGTGCTTCAGTGACAGTCCTGCGTGTGTGGCATCTCTCTCATTTGTTGCCACCAACAACAGAGTGTGTAACATTGTGCCTGATTTTCGTTGTGGTCTCACTCACCTGTAAAGGGGTAGCTAAATCATACTGAAGTTATAGCTCACCGTGTAATTTGTGTGACAGCAACAAATACCGTTAGTTTGTTTACGTTTTTAAAACAATGAGGAAGTATGGTGGAAGAGGTCGTGGCCGGGGGCGTTCATTGTCAGCTGGTAATGAGGGTAGTGGTAGTGGTGGAGCATCAGCTGGTCGTGGGAAAAAAAATATTGCACCTAAGTCTGGAGCTGTGGAGCCAGGTTCGTCGTCTGGCTACACAAGGCCTCGAACGCTCCCTTTTCTGGGAGTAGGAAAACCGCTTTTAAAGCCGGAGCAGCAAGAGCAAGTTTTGGCTTATCTTGCTGACTCAGCCTCTAGCTCTTTTGCCTCCTCTCGTGAAACTGGTAAATGTCAAAGCAGCGCGTCGTTAGTGGATGTTCACGGTCAGGGACAAGTCGCTTCCTTGTCCTCTTCAGCAAAAACAACAAGAGAGAAGAATGCAGCAGGCGACACAACGGGTTACTCCATGGAGCTCTTTACACATACCGTCCCTGGCTTAGAAAGTGAACCAGTTAACAGTCCATGCCCATTACAAGTTGAATCTGACATGGAGTGCACTGATGCACAGCCACAGCCAGACTACTATGCTGGTCCTTTGACTCAGACCACAACATTGCCCTCGCAGGGTGCTGATCAAGAATCAGACCCTGATGAGACTATGTTGCCCCATCACGAACGCTATACCACCGACCGACACGGTGACACAGACGAAGTTGCACACGAGCTACAAGAAGAGGTAATAGATGACCCAGTTCTTGACCCCGATTGGCAGCCATTGGGGGAACAGGGTGCAGGCGGCAGCAGTTCTGAAGCGGAGGAGGAGGGGCCGCAGCAGGCATCAACATCGCAACAGGTTCCATCTGCCGGGCCCGTATCTTGCCCAAAACGCGTGGCAAAGCCAAAACCTGTTGGAGGACAGCGTGGCCATCCGGTTAAAGCTCAGTCTGCAATGCCTGAAAAGGTATCCGATGCTAGAAAGAGTGCAGTCTGGCATTTTTTTAAACAACATCCAATTGATCAGCGCAAAGTCATCTGTCAAAAATGTTCAACTACCTTAAGCAGAGGACAGAATCTGAAAAGTCTCAATACAAGTTGCATGCATAGACATTTAACCACCATGCATTTGCAAGCCTGGACTAACTACCAAACGTCCCTTAAGGTTGTAGCACCCTCGGCCAATGAAGCTAGTCAGCAACGCAACATCCCTTCCGGCAGTGTAGGGCCACCATTTTCCGCACCACCTGCAGTATCTGTGCAGGTTTCTTTGCCAGGCCAAAGCAGTCAGGGTCAGGGAATCACCAGTTTCGTAGTAGGAAACACTGCATCTAGGGCACCGGTGGCAACAATACCATCTCCCACCGTCTCTCAGTCTGCCATGTCCACCGGCACCCCCGCTAGTTCCACGATCTCCAGCTCTCCAGTCCAGATCACCCTACATGAGACTATGGTTAGAAAAAGGAAGTACTTAGCCTCGCATCCGCGTACACAGGGTTTGAACGCACACATAGCTAGACTAATCTCGTTAGAGATGATGCCCTACCGGTTAGTTGAAAGCGAAGCTTTCAAAGCCCTGATGGACTACGCTGTACCACGCTACGAGCTACCCAGTCGACACTTTTTTTCCAGAAAAGCCATCCCAGCCCTCCACCAGCATGTTAAAGAGCGCATCGTCCATGCACTCAGGCAATCTGTGAGCACAAAGGTGCACCTGACAACAGATGCATGGACCAGTAGGCATGGCCAGGGACGTTACGTGTCCATCACGGCACACTGGGTAAATGTGGTGGATGCAGGGTCCACAAGGGACAGCAAGTTTGGGACAGTTCTGCCTAGCCCACGGTCTAGGAAACAATTGGCTGTAGCCGTTCGCACCCCCTCCTCCTCCTCTTCGTCCTCCTGCAGAAGCGAGAGCTCGTCCACAGACCGCAGTCGCACAACCACTCCATCCGCAGCTGCCACTGTTGCACACCAGGTCTCCCATTATGGGGCAGCTACTGGCAAACGTCAGCAGGCTGTATTGGCTATGAAGTGTTTGGGCGACAACAGACACACCGCGGAAGTTCTGTCCGAGTTCTTGCAGAAAGAAACGCAGTCGTGGCTGGGCACTGTAGATCTTGAGGCAGGCAAGGTAGTGAGTGATAACGGAAGGAATTTCATGGCTGCCATCTCCCTTTCCCAACTGAAACACATTCCTTGCCTGGCTCACACCTTAAACCTGGTGGTGCAGTGCTTCCTGAAAAGTTATCCGGGGTTATCCGACCTGCTCCTCAAAGTGCGTGGACTTTGCTCACATATCCGCCGTTCGCCCGTACACTCCAGCCGTATGCAGACCTATCAGCGTTCTTTGAACCTTCCCCAGCATCGCCTAATCATAGACGTTGCAACAAGGTGGAACTCAACACTGCACATGCTTCAGAGACTGTGTGAACAGAGGCGGGCTGTTATGTTTTTGTGGGAGGATACACATACACGGGCAGGCAGTAGGATGGCAGACATGGAGTTGTCAGGTGTGCAGTGGTCGAAGATTCAAGACATGTGTCAAGTCCTTCAGTGTTTTGAGGAATGCACACGGCTGGTTAGTGCAGACAACGCCATAATAAGCATGAGCATCCCCCTAATGCGTCTGCTGATGCAAAGTTTGACGCACATAAAGGATCAGGCGTCTGCAGCTGAGGAAGAGGAAAGCCTTGATGACAGTCAGCCATTGTCTGGCCAGGGCAGTGTACAGGACGAGGTAGCGGGCGAAGAGGAGGAGGAGGACGAGGAGGATGATGGGGATGATTATATTTTTAATGAGGAAGCTTTTCCTGGGCCACTGGAAATTGGTGGCGCGGCAAGGCCGGGTTCTGGTTTTTTGAGGGACACAAGTGACGTGGATTTGCCTGAAACTGCCCCTCAACCAAGCACAACCGCAGATTTGAGAACTGGAACTTTGGCCCACATGGCGGATTATGCCTTACGTATCCTCAAAAGGGACACACGCATAACTAAAATGATGAATGATGACGATTACTGGTTGGCCTGCCTCCTTGATCCTCGCTATAAAGGCAAATTGCAAAATATAATGCCACATGGGAACTTGGAACTAATATTCGCAACCAAACAATCAACTCTTGTTGACCGTTTGCTTCTGGCATTCCCTGCACACAGCGCCCGTGATCGTTCTCACACGAGCTGCAGGGGCCAGCAGACCAGAGGAGTTAGAGGGGCAGAAATCAGAAGTGGCGTTGGCCAGAGGGGTTTTCTGACCAGGTTGTGGAGTGATTTTGCTATGACCGCAGACAGGACAGGTACTGCAGCATCAATTCAAAGTGACAGGAGACAACATTTGTCCAGTATGGTTACAAACTATTTTTCATCCCTTATCGATGTTCTCCCTCAACCGTCATTCCCATTTGATTACTGGGCATCAAAATTAGACACCTGGCCAGAATTGGCAGAATATGCATTGCAGGAGCTTGCTTGCCCGGCAGCTAGTGTCCTATCAGAAAGAGTATTCAGTGCTGCAGGTTCAATACTAACAGAAAAAAGGACTCGTCTGGCTACCCAAAATGTAGATGATCTAACCTTCATTAAAATGAACCACAACTGGATTTCGAAATCTTTTGCCCCACCTTGCCCGGCTGACACCTAGCTTTCCTATGAAAAGGTCTTGCCTGTGGACTATTCTGAATGCCTTTTCCAATCTCGTAATTTTCTGCACCTGATTGTCCAGCATACGACATGTTTACACCTCACTAAATGGCCAAACTCCCCACACGGGGCCGTGGTATCGACACTTGGCGACAGCACCCGTGAGAGTGCAGTTTGTCTGAAGAGGTGGGTGAGCCCGCTTTTGGTCGACGGCACTGCCACTGGGTCCCTCCTAGTACAATAAAGTGTCTCTGGCGGTGGTGGTGCGCACCCAACGTCAGACACACCGTTGTAATATGAGGGGCCCTGGGCCTGTACCGCCGGCCACAAGACAGTTTCCCCCCACCCCAGCTCAAACAGTGCTCTACCACTTGCAAAATTATCTCACAGCTCCACCAATGGTTAGTCTATGCGCTGACATCCTTCAATGCCTGCCACTGACAATACCATTGTATTGACATTTTTGTTATGTTAGGCCTTCGATGCCTGTCTGTGGTCACTCCTTCCACTAGGCCTCCACTGACCACACCACTGCTGCCCGTGTACCCCTGTAACCAATTTAAAATTGCCTACAGCCATGTGTTATTATTTTAGGCCTTCGATGCCTGTCTGCGGTGACTTCTTCCACTAGGCCTCCACTGACCACACCACTGCTGCCCGTGTACCCCTGTAACCAATTTAAAATTGCCTACAGCCATGTGTTATTATTTTAGGCCTTCGATGCCTGTCTGCGGTGACTCCTTCCACTAGGCCTCCACTGACCACACCACTGCTGCCCGTGTACCCCTGGAACCAATTTAAAATTGCCTACAGCAATGTGTTATTATTTTAGGCCTTCGATGCCTGTCTGCGGTCACTCCTTC
The DNA here is from genome assembly GCF_032444005.1 of Ranitomeya imitator. Lineage (NCBI taxonomy): Eukaryota > Metazoa > Chordata > Amphibia > Anura > Dendrobatidae > Ranitomeya > Ranitomeya imitator. Next base: position 269,827,121 of record NC_091286.1, on the reverse strand, counting down.
CACTAGGCCTCCACTGACCACACCACTGCTGCCCGTGGACCCCTGGAACCAATTTAAAATTGCCTACAGCCATGTGTTACTATTTTAGGCCTTCGATGCCTGTCTGTGGTCACTCCTTACAATATGCCTCCACTGACCACACCACTGCTGCCCGTGTACCCCTGGAACCAATTTAAAATTGCCTACAGCCATGTGTTATTATTTTAGGCCTTCGATGCCTGTCTGCGGTCACTCCTTCCACTATGCCTCCACTGACCACACCACTGCTGCCCGTGTACCCCTGGAACCAATTTAAAATTGCCTACAGCCAGCCCAATTTTTTTATTTTAGGCCTTCGATGCCTGTCTGCGGTCACTCCTTCCACTAGGCCTCCACTGACCACACCACTGCTGCCCGTGTACCCCTGTAACCAATTTAAAATTGCCTACAGCCATGTGTTATTATTTTAGGCCTTCGATGCCTGTCTGCGGTCACTCCTTCCACTAGGCCTCCACTGACCACACCACTGCTGCCCGTGTACCCCTGGAACCAATTTAAAATTGCCTACAGCCATGTGTTATTATTTTAGGCCTTCGATGCCTGTCTGCGGTCACTCCTTCCACTAGGCCTCCACTGACCACACCACTGCTGCCCGTGTACCCCTGGAACCAATTTAAAATTGCCTACAGCCATGTGTTATTATTTTAGGCCTTCGATGCCTGTCTGCGGTCACTCCTTCCACTAGGCCTCCACTGACCACACCACTGCTGCCCGTGTACCCCTGGAACCAACATCAGAAAATATAAAAATAAGTATTTTGCTTATAAAAAAGAAAATACTGGAGAGATATCAAATGCAGACATTTTAACATTAAAAACAAACACATACAACAAAAATCTGGTACAGTACTAAAAATGGCCACCAGCTACAATAACTTTCTCCTGCAAGTAGTTAACTGAAAGTTTTTTTCAATTTTAAACACAGATATGGCATCCACCGAGTGTTGTCCTGTCGCGTCTTCTTTATATTATTGCCAAGAAGATGCAAAACAATGAAAATAATAAAATCATTATTTACCAAAAAAATAGAGTAAGTCAAAACCACATTGCAAATAAACATTCATTACAAATAAAGAAGCAGGGCGCGTCAGAGGGTGAGTATATACCTAATAAGAATATAATCACCCTCGGACGCGCCCTGCTTCTTTCCGACAGCCTTCCTTCCTAAGAATCAGCCCTTCCGTGGTGGGTTACACTCCAAGGTGTTCCCCAGGTTGCCTTTCCTGAGCTTCGATCTTCCGGCTCTCGTTTAGTAGTTGTTGGAAACTACGCTGCATTGGGCCTACAAATTGGGTATGGAGTGTAGAGAGATGGTGTGTTCCACTCCAAGGTGTTCCCCAGGTTGCCTTTCCTGAGCTTCGATCTTCCGGCTCTCGTTTAGTAGTTGTTGGAAACTACGCTGCATTAGGCCTACAAATTGGGTATGGGGTGTAGAGAGATGGTGTGTTCCACTGTAGAGAGATGGTGTGTTCCACTCCAAGGTGTTCCCCAGGTTTCCTCGCCAATGCTTCAATCATCATGCTCTCGTTTAGTAGTTGTTGGAAACTACGCTGCATTAGGCCTACAAATTGGGTATGGGGTGTAGAGAGATGGTGTGTTCCACTCCAAGGTGTTCCCCAGGTTTCCTCTCCATTGCTTCGATCTTCATGCTCTCGTTTAGTAGTTGTTGGAAACTACGCTGCATTAGGCCTACAAATTGGGTATGGGGTGTAGAGAGATGGTGTCTTACACTCCAAGGTGTTCCCCAGGTTTCCTCTCCATTGCTTCGATCTTCCGGCTCTCGTTTAGTAGTTGTTGGAAACTACGCTGCATTAGGCCTACAAATTGGGTATGGGGTGTAGAGAGATGGTGTGTTACACTCCAAGGTGTTCCCCAGGTTTCCTCTCCATTGCTTCGATCTTCCGGCTCTCGTTTAGTAGTTGTTGGAAACTACGCTGCATTAGGCCTACAAATTGGGTATGGGGTGTAGAGAGATGGTGTGTTACACTCCAAGGTGTTCCCCAGGTTTCCTCTCCATTGCTTCGATCTTCCGGCTCTCGTTTAGTAGTTGTTGGAAACTACGCTGCATTAGGCCTACAAATTGGGTATGGGGTGTAGAGAGATGGTGTGTTACACTCCAAGGTGTTCCCCAGGTTTCCTCTCCATTGCTTCGATCTTCCGGCTCTCGTTTAGTAGTTGTTGGAAACTACGCTGCATTAGGCCTACAAATTGGGTATGGGGTGTACAGAGATGGTGTGTTCCACTCCAAGGTGTTCCCCAGGTTGCCTTTCCTGAGCTTCGATCTTCCGGCTCTCGTTTAGTAGTTGTTGGAAACTACGCTGCATTAGGCCTACAAATTGGGTATGGGGTGTAGAGAGATGGTGTGTTCCACTGTAGAGAGATGGTGTGTTCCACTCCATGGTGTTCCCCAGGTTTCCTCGCCAATGCTTCGATCATCATGCTCTCGTTTAGTAGTTGTTGGAAACTACGCTGCATTAGGCCTACAAATTGGGTATGGGGTGTAGAGAGATGGTGTGTTCCACTCCAACGTGTTCCCCAGTTTTCCTCTCCATTGCTTCGATCTTCATGCTCTCGTTTAGTAGTTGTTGGAAACTACGCTGCATTAGGCCTACAAATTGGGTATGGGGTGTAGAGAGATGGTGTGTTACACTCCAAGGTGTTCCCCAGGTTTCCTCTCCATTGCTTCGATCTTCCGGCTCTCGTTTAGTAGTTGTTGGAAACTACGCTGCATTAGGCCTACAAATTGGGTATGGGGTGTAGAGAGATGGTGTGTTACACTCCAAGGTGTTCCCCAGGTTTCCTCTCCATTGCTTCGATCTTCCGGCTCTCGTTTAGTAGTTGTTGGAAACTACGCTGCATTTGGCCTACAAATTGGGTATGGGGTGTAGAGAGATGGTGTGTTCCACTCCAAGGTGTTCCCCAGGTTGCCTTTCCTGAGCTTCGATCTTCCGGCTCTCGTCTAGTAGTTGTTGGAAACTACGCTGCATTAGGCCTACAAATTGGGTATGGGGTGTAGAGAGATGGTGTGTTCCACTGTAGAGAGATGGTGTGTTCCACTCCAAGGTGTTCCCCCAGGTTTCCTCGCCAATGCTTCGATCATCATGCTCTCGTTTAGTAGTTGTTGGAAACTACGCTGCATTAGGCCTACAAATTGGGTATGGGGTGTAGAGAGATGGTGTGTTCCACTCCAAGGTGTTCCCCAGGTTTCCTCTCCATTGCTTCGATCTTCATGCTCTCGTTTAGTAGTTGTTGGAAACTACGCTGCATTAGGCCTACAAATTGGGTATGGGGTGTAGAGAGATGGTGTGTTACACTCCAAGGTGTTCCCCAGGTTTCCTCTCCATTGCTTCGATCTTCCAGCTCTCGTTTAGTAGTTGTTGGAAACTACGCTGCATTAGGCCTACAAATTGGGTATGGGGTGTAGAGAGATGGTGTGTTACACTCCAAGGTGTTCCCCAGGTTTCCTCTCCATTGCTTCGATCTTCCAGCTCTCGTTTAGTAGTTGTTGGAAACTACGCTGCATTAGGCCTACAAATTGGGTATGGAGTGTAGAGAGATGGTGTGTTCCACTCCAAGGTGTTCCCCAGGTTGCCTTTCCTGAGCTTCGATCTTCCGGCTCTCGTTTAGTAGTTGTTGGAAACTACGCTGCATTAGGCCTACAAATTGGGTATGGGGTGTAGAGAGATGGTGTGTTCCACTGTAGAGAGATGGTGTGTTCCACTCCAAGGTGTTCCCCAGGTTTCCTCGCCAATGCTTCGATCATCATGCTCTCGTTTAGTAGTTGTTGGAAACTACGCTGCATTAGGCCTACAAATTGGGTATGGGGTGTAGAGAGATGGTGTGTTACACTCCAAGGTGTTCCCCAGGTTTCCTCTCCATTGCTTCGATCTTCCGGCTCTCGTTTAGTAGTTGTTGGAAACTACGCTGCATTAGGCCTACAAATTGGGTATGGGGTGTAGAGAGATGGTGTGTTACACTCCAAGGTGTTCCCCAGGTTTCCTCTCCATTGCTTCGATCTTCCGGCTCTCGTTTAGTAGTTGTTGGAAACTACGCTGCATTAGGCCTACAAATTGGGTATGGGGTGTAGAGAGATGGTGTGTTCCACTCCAAGGTGTTCCCCAGGTTGCCTTTCCTGAGCTTCGATCTTCCGGCTCTCGTTTAGTAGTTGTTGGAAACTACGCTGCATTAGGCCTACAAATTGGGTATGGGGTGTAGAGAGATGGTGTGTTCCACTGTAGAGAGATGGTGTGTTCCACTCCAAGGTGTTCCCCAGGTTTCCTCGCCAATGCTTCGATCATCATGCTCTCGTTTAGTAGTTGTTGGAAACTACGCTGCATTAGGCCTACAAATTGGGTATGGGGTGTAGAGAGATGGTGTGTTACACTCCAAGGTGTTCCCCAGGTTTCCTCTCCATTGCTTCGATCTTCCGGCTCTCGTTTAGTAGTTGTTGGAAACTACGCTGCATTAGGCCTACAAATTGGGAATGGGGTGTAGAGAGATGGTGTGTTACACTCCAAGGTGTTCCCCAGGTTTCCTCTCCATTGCTTCGATCTTCCGACTCTCGTTTAGTAGTTGTTGGAAACTACGCTGCATTAGGCCTACAAATTGGGTATGGGGTGTAGAGATGGTGTGTTACACTCCAAGGTGTTCCCCAGGTTTCCTCTCCATTGCTTCGATCTTCCGGCTCTCGTTTAGTAGTTGTTGGAAACTACGCTGCATTAGGCCTACAAATTGGGTATGGGGTGTAGAGAGATGGTGTGTTCCACTCCAAGGTGTTCCCCAGGTTGCCTTTCCTGAGCTTCGATCTTCATGCTCTCGTTTAGTAGTTGTTGGAAACTACGCTGCATTAGGCCTACAAATTGGGTATGGGGTATAGAGAGATGGTGTGTTCCACTGTAGAGAGATGGTGTGTTCCACTCCAAGGTGTTCCCCAGGTTTCCTCGCCAATGCTTCGATCATCATGCTCTCGTTTAGTAGTTGTTGGAAACTATGCTGCATTAGGCCTACAAATTGGGTATGGGGTGTAGAGAGATGGTGTGTTCCACTCCAAGGTGTTCCCCAGGTTTCCTCTCCATTGCTTCGATCTTCATGCTCTCGTTTAGTAGTTGTTGGAAACTACGCTGCATTAGGCCTACAAATTGGGTATGGGGTGTAGAGAGATGGTGTGTTACACTCCAAGGTGTTCCCCAGGTTTCCTCTCCATTGCTTCGATCTTCCGGCTCTCGTTTAGTAGTTGTTGGAAACTACGCTGCATTAGGCCTACAAATTGGGTATGGGGTGTAGAGAGATGGTGTGTTACACTCCAAGGTGTTCCCCAGGTTTCCTCTCCATTGCTTCGATCTTCCGGCTCTCGTTTAGTAGTTGTTGGAAACTACGCTGCATTAGGCCTACAAATTGGGTATGGGGTGTAGAGAGATGGTGTGTTACACTCCAAGGTGTTCCCCAGGTTTCCTCTCCATTGCTTCGATCTTCCGGCTCTCGTTTAGTAGTTGTTGGAAACTACGCTGCATTGGGCCTACAAATTGGGTATGGGGTGTAGAGAGATGGTGTGTTCCACTCCAAGGTGTTCTCCAGGTTGCCTTTCCTGAGCTTTGATCTTCCGGCTCTCGTTTAGTAGTTGTTGGAAACTACGCTGCATTAGGCCTACAAATTGGGTATGGGGTGTAGAGAGATCGTGTGTTCCACTGTAGAGAGATGGTGTGTTCCACTCCAAGGTGTTCCCCAGGTTTCCTCGCCAATGCTTCGATCATCATGCTCTCGTTTAGTAGTTGTTGGAAACTACGCTGCATTAGGCCTACAAATTGGGTATGGGGTGTAGAGAGATGGTGTGTTCCACTCCAAGGTGTTCCCCAGGTTTCCTCGCCAATGCTTCGATCATCATGCTCTCGTTTAGTAGTTGTTGGAAACTACGCTGCATTAGACCTACAAATTGGGTATGGGGTGTAGAGAGATGGTGTGTTCCACTCCAAGGTGTTCTCCAGGTTGCCTTTCCTGAACTTCTATCTTCAGGCTCTCATTAAATTGTGGTTAAACGGAACAACTGCATTTGGCGTACTAGTTGGTTTGGGGCCTACTATCGGTGTCTGCCGCTCCTTGCTGTTCTCCTGGTTTCCTGTCCTGAAATTCCGTTTTCAGGCGCTCGTTAAGTAGTTGTTAATGTTAGACTGCATTTGGCCTACTAGTTGGGTTGGGGCCTACTATCGGTGTCTGCCACTCCTTGCTGTTCTCCTCCACTGAACAAAGCTGTGCCGCCTGTTTACTACTGTTGCCAATTTTGAACTGCATTTCGACTACTTACTGATTTGGGCCTACTCTCTGTGTCAGCCTCTCATTCCAGTTGTCCTCCACTGCAATGCCCCCTGATTAGTCCTGTGTTACCAATTTTGAACTGCATTTAGCCCACTTTATTCTTTGGGCCTATATCTGTGTTTCCTCCTCATCCTGCCCATTGCCCAGCCTGTGATAGATGAGTCTGCTGGTACATTGACCCATAACGCAACATTTCCCGTGCACGCTACACTGCAAGATTGTGACCCTGCTGAAAGTCAGGTCCCCCTTCCCGCATACCATACCACCTTACACGGGGACAAACAGGAAGGTGCAGATGAAAGTGCAGGTTCCTTCATCAGGTGGGGGGAGGAATACTAGTTGGCGACGTCACTGGCACAGGGCCTCTCATGGTACGCAAAAGTGTTGCTGCCGGTGGGAGGCGCCCCCGCCGTGCAAACACACCGCTGTACTTTGAGGGGCCCTGTGCCAGTGCCAATGCCAACGATTGGGCCCCCCCTGCTTGCTCAGGTTCATAGCACTTGCAAAGTTGAAATACTTACCTCTCCCTGCTCCACTGCCGTGACGTGGTCCAGATTTCCTGGGCCCACTAATTACTTGAACCAGCCCTACCCACCACAACTTTAGCCAAATGACCCCCAATTTCAAATGCCTTCCAATTATTATAAGGTAAATTACGCTTGACAAGCTTCATTAAGAAGAATGGATGGTTTTGACATTAAAATGGGCACTCTAGGTGTTTTTCTGGCCCCCACTCACTGCCGACTATGCTGCCCCATTGACTTGCATTGGGTTTCGTGTTTCGGTCGATCCCGACTTTACGTCATAATCGGCCGATTTCACTCGACCCGACTTTTGAGATAGTCGGGTTTCGCGAAACCCGGCTCGACTCTAAAAAGGTCAAGGTCGCTCAACTCTACTTGTTACTTTGTGCTGGCAAATCACTTAAAACTTAAATAAAAAACATTTAAGTTTGTGGGTGAAACATGAAAAATATGTTTCAATGCCCTGTACACTGTATGCTCTTTTTAAGTTGGCTTGATTATATTATTGGCCCTATTTTTCCTTGTTCCAAATTCTATTTTCTTAAAGAGTGCCTTTAAGAAGTAAGTAGGACCCCTCGGAAGAAGCAATGAGAATTCACAAAGCCTTTGTTGAACTGAATGCATTTACATAACATAGTGACAGAGGAATTTTGTGAAGAACACAGCCCCACTGCGCTGAATGCCTAGCCATGCGTCAGCTTCATTCCTTTGTCTGTAACTCATTTGTGGTTTGTTTCACTGGAAACTACCTAGTTCCACATCCAAAATAAAATCTGATGTAAGTGATAAAAATCTGTTGCCTCGGATGACCAGCTTTAACAACACCCATAGATGTGCACGAAGACAAAGTGATAAAATCATAGAGACGTGCTGAGTACTGTACAATGTATCTGATGGCATCTTTTATGCATTTTTATTGTTAGAATTAAAGCAAGTGCTAAAATGTAAATGCTAACACTTCTTAATAGGCATTATCGTTAACTCCACTTGACCTACTTTATAAGGTATTCTGCGAACGTAAGAACACTCACTCAGCTCAGTAAAAATAATACATATATACGGTCAGGGCTGCAAACAAGCTTTCAAGTGAACTGAATTGCTGCCAAAGTGAGCTTATAGGCAAATGCTCTCATAGCAGGAGAAATTTGAGCCGTAATGTACTGTCAGAATCTACTTAGTTTGGAACAGTGGTCTCCTATTTGTGACCCTCCAGTTGTTTCAAAACTACAACTCCAATCAATTCAGAGACAATGCTTATCATATAAAGCCTCTAGGAGATGGAGCATAATAACCATAAAATTCTGCGGGCAAGTTAGCAAACACTATAAAAACTTGACTCACCCATACACATCAATGATCTGGCTGAGCGCTCATGTGTTTTCAATGGGGAAAGAGGAAAGCACCTGCAGCTGCTCCTCTAGATGTAAAACAATACTATTGGGAACTTGAATACAAATTGCCTAATCCTTCTGTCATCTGTCAAGGGAGAGTCAGAGAAGCCCCTATACACAATGAATGTCTGGCCATTCCCACCAATATAGGGGCCTTGGACAATTTCAATCTAATTTGTTTAGGTGCACCAAACAAAGAAAAAACGAGGACACTGGAATTCTGGGACAATGGAAAACAGAAATTAGCATGCCCGGGTTTTTATCTTTATTAAAACAATTGTTTTACTACTGTACATGGCTTGTCACCAGTGACAGGCCACAGCTAAATCATAGAGCAGTAGGGAATGGTTACTGAGCCACTAGACAAAAAAAAAACACTAAGGGTATGTTCACACGGTGCGTTTTTGCTGCATTTTTTTATGCTAATTTTAAGCTGCTTTTTACAGTACCAGCAAAGCCTATGAGATTTCAGAAATCTCATGCAAACACATTGGGTTTTTTGTCATCTGGATTTTGTGCTTTGCAGCGTTTTTTTTTTTACATAGAGCATGTCACTTTTTTCAGCGTTTTTTCAGCATTTTTGCAGTGTTTTTCACCTGTTGACTTGAATGGATAATGAAAAAACGCTGCAAATACGTAGGTTGACTTTGTTTTGCAGCGTATTTGCTGTAGAAAAGTCAAGGATAGCAGGACGTGACATCACACTCAGCTCTGCTACATCTAGATGGCAGGCTGCATGATGCGTCCATACAGCCTGCCATCCAGCAGAGTGGACCCAAACCTCATTCACTTGACATCACTTTTAAAGTGACTTTGAGGAGCCCATATGACAGAAAATACTCAAACATTACACCATTTTAAAAACTGCACCCCTAAAAGTGCTAAAATTCACATTCAAGAAGTTTATTAATCCTTTAGATGCTTTCCAGTAATTAAAGCAATGTAGAAGGAAAAAATGAACATTTTATTTTTTTCTCACAAATGTTACTTTAGCCCCATTTTTTTTCCCAATGGTAACAGGAATAAATGGATGGCATCATTTTTTGTGCTGTTTCCTGAGTATGCTGAGAAATATGTGTGAGAAAATTAATCATATTTTTGATGCCTTCAGTGTGAATGTACAGTTTTCATAGTGATGAAAATACAGAAAAATATTTAACTGAGAAGGTGTGTCCAAACTTTTGGTCTGTACTGTATGTGCAACGTGACAATATTTTTATGATTGTTAATTGTAATTGTTACACATATGTACTTTTTAAATCATGTGATGTAGTGTTTGTATTATTTAATTAATGTTCACAGCCTAATGGAGGTGTGTTCATGATACTAGCCTGACAGGTGGGATGGGGCGTGTTTGCCTGTTACCTACATAAGCTTGCTGCCACTTCCTGCACAGCATAGAACCCGTTGAAGTGCAGGAGGTGCAAAATGGCCATCGTCCAGAGTGGTTTTCATGAGTACCTTCCTGTTGGTATATTTTAATTAAGTGGGGCAGCACGGTGGCGCAGTGGTTACCACAGCAGCCTTGCAGCGCTGGGGTCCTGGGTTTAAAACCCACCAAGGACATCATCAGCAAGGAGTTTGTATGTTATGTTCCCCCCGTGTTTGCGTGGGTTTCCTCCGGGTTCTCTGGTTTCCTCCCACATTCCAAAGACATACAGATAGGGAATTTAGATTGTGAGCCCCATCAGGGACATGGATGATAATATGTGTAAACTGTAAAGCACTGTGGAATATGTTAGCGCTATATAAAAATTATTATTATTATTATTAAGTGTACCAATAAACACTGCAGCAGTGATTACATGCTCCTGTCTGTGTCACGGGCTGTCTGGTAGAGCAGTCGCATCAACTGATGTAACCGCTCTACAAGTGATCAGAATCGTCGTGGGACAGGATGGATTACAGCAGATAGGTGAGAGTTATGGTGGTTTATAATTTTTTCTCTTTTCCAGGTGACTTGGGCATTGAGGATTAGGTACTAAGGTGAGTATATGATGTTTTTTATTTTGTATTTTTTTACAGAAGACAAGGGCTTCAGGGATTAGGTGTAAGGTGAATATGTACTGTGTTTATTTATGTTTATTTCATTACTTATTTCAACTTTTCTTTCTTTACTTTGAGCAAAAGTGCTAACTACGCACATCAGCCACCATCTGCTCCTGCTGTTACTAGCGACAGCAGGTATAGGCTGATGGGAGTAGTAGTCTCTCATCACCCGAAGCTTGTGACCTGCGGTAAGCTTTTTACTACAGTGGAAAGTGAATATATACTCTGTTTTTTTATTTTTATTTCAATATTTATTTTAACTTTTTTTTCTTTACTTTGAGCACAGGCGCCGGCTGATAACTACGCACATCAGCTGCCACCTGCTCCTGCTTTTACTAGGCGTAGGCTGATTGGAGTAGTAGTATCTCATTAGCTGAAACCTTTGACCTGCGGAAAGTTTTTAATGCTGGTCACAGTCACAGCTGCAGGATCATGCTGATATCTGAAAGCGTAACCTCAAAGCGCACTGACAGAAGGTAACGATCTTACCGGCGGTAACATTACCGCCGATCAGAGCCACCGTGTGCACACAGCCTTAGTGGAAACTGTAGTTATAGTGCCAAAATTTTTCATTTTCACAAGTGTAACTGGAGAAAATGGACCCCAAAAATTGTTGTGCATATTCTCCTATCTACATCGATGCACTATATATAGGAGAAAACTACTGTTTGTGTGCATTACAGGGCTCGAGAAGGAAGGAGCACCATTTGACTTTTTGAATGCAAAATTTACTGGTATCAAGAGCCGACGCCATGTCAGATATGGAGAGCGCCTGATGTGCCTTAACAGTGGAAACCCCCCATAAGTGACAACATTTTAAAAGCTAGACTCCTCAAAGAATTTATCTAGATCTGTGCTGAGCACCTTTAACCCCCACGTGCATAACAGAAGTAAATAATGTTGAGCTATGAACATAAAATCCCTTTTTTTCCCACAAGAATGTTGTTTTAGCCCCAGATTTTTTGTTTTCACAATGGTAACAGGCAAAATTGGACCCTCGGATTTGTTGTTGAATTTCTCCTGATTATGCCGATAACCCATATGTGGGAGAAAACTACTGTTTGGGTGCCACGCACAATTCTTTGAACGCAAAATGGGTTTAAATCGAGAGCAGACACCATGTCACATTTGGAGAGCCTATTTTTATGCATGTGGTTGTGGAACCACTGTGCCAAGGCCCGGGGAGAACCTGGAGAGGCGTAGCTAAGTAATCACCTGGTTCTTCACTAGAGCCCCTGATGTGTGGTTAGACTTCAACCCAGGTGGGCAACATGTGCCACTCCAGGACAAAATGCAGAGTAGTGGCAGCTGACCTCCAAAGTTGCAAGGAAGCAGGACTGGACAGAAACTGGATAACAGGGGGGCATGCGGCTGGTAGAAAGAACTGGTACTGGTACAGGAACAGACAGGATAAGTTCATGAACACAAAAAAGATTCAGGTACAGTATCACAGGTGAAGGTTCAGACTGGACTAGTGAGTGTACTGGTATAGGTGCGGACAAGACAAATCAGCCTTTGGATTTGGTAAAGGAAGGATGCTGTCAGGGACAGGTTACAGCAGGGTAGACAGGAATCAATTCAGACAGGACATGCAGAAATGGATGCATGTTGGACTGAGAGACTTTGGTTCAGACATGGTAGGCAGGGTCAGCTTCAGACAGGGCAGACAGGAACAGGTTCGAGGAGCACATGTACAGGAACATTCCAACTTAGTAGAAGGAAACACATTTTATACTCAAGTTGCTAAGGCACCTCCCAAAAAGTGAGGGTGCATTAAATATCACACGTCTCCTAGCTATTGCCTGGGGACATTTTCAGAAGAGCGTGCGCTGCCTGTTTAAGAGGCACAGAATGTGTGTGCCCTTAGCACATTCCCAGGAGACCTACAAGCTGTGTGCAGGTCCTGGGAGGGAAAATATGTGGAAGGAATGTAGAGGGAGTGTGAATGGGTAAGTGAACATGCTGATTTCACTACTGGGAGAAGGAAGGGGACACATGCAAGGGCGCCAATGCTGTTCTAACACTCCTGATGTGCCTAAACAGTGGAACCCTCCACAAGTAACCACATTTTGGAAACTAGATCCCAAAAATAAATTTATCTAAATGTGTGGTGAGCAGCTTGAACCCAAAGGTGCTTCACAGATTTTTAAAACATTGAATTGTGAAAATGATGGTGCTTCACAGAAGAACATTTCACAAAATGGTGCTTCACAGAAGTTTACAACATTGAGTCATGAAAATAATAGGTGAAATTTTTCCCACAAATACTATTTTTGCATAGATTTTCTATTTTCACAAGAGTACCAATATAAAGTGGACAGCAAAATTTGTTGTTCAATTTCTCCTGAGTACATCGATACCGTACATGTGGTGGAATACTATTGTTTGGATGCATGGCATTGCTAGGGAGCACCGATTGACTTTTTGAACGCAAAATTGGCTGGAATCGAGAGCAAATACCATGTTGCATTTGGAGAGCCCCTGATGTTCCTTAACAGTGGAAACCCCCCCAAAATGACCCCATTTTGGAAAATAGGCCACTCAAGAAATGTATCTAAATGTGTGCTGAGCAAGTGATTCACAGAAGTTTATAATGTTAAACCATAAAAATAAAAAAAATCTAATTTTTCCCACAAAAATGTTGTTTTAGCTCAGATTTTCTATTTTTACAAGGGTAATAGGAGAAAAGCACCAGAAAAGGACACATTCAAGAAAAAACACCAAAACCAGGCAAAGATGCTTACCTGTCTAAATAGGCCTCAATACAAATGCACAAGCAGGGTGCAGCGGACCCAAACAAAATAGCAAATGCACAGGTGCAATACCTAATGAAACAGCCAGCCTTCAATAAGGGATTGGCCGTGTGGTACACCAATGCACTAAGATAGTATACTCTGTATGTGGCGTGTTCACACAAGGAATACAAAGCATCTGGCTACAGCCTATTAATAACGCCGCCCCCGCTTGTGCATTTGTATTGAGGCCTATTTAGACAGGTAAGCATCTTTGCCTGTTTTTGGTGTTTTTTCTTGAATGTGTCCTTTTTTGGTGTTTTTCATGTTAGAGTAGGACTGGCAATACGTAAGGACCCTTGGCATGGGTTGCCAGCTTCCATATTATGGCCCTAATATCAACTAATACCTTACATATATTTATATGTTTTGTTTTGCATGTATATTTTTTGCAGGGTGCAGCTGGGCCCAAATTGTTCTGTACACTGTGGCCTCTGTTCACACGGGATGCATTTTAGCACTGGGCAGCCCGCCATAGGGCGTTATTAATAGGCTGTAGCCAGAGGCCTATTTAGACATGTAAGCATCTTTGCCTGTTTTTGGTGTTTTTTAATAGGAGAAAAGACAAAATTTGCTGTTCAATTTTTCCTAAGAACACTGATACCCCAAATGAGGGGGAAACTACTGTTTGTGAGCACAGCAGGGCTCTGAAAGGAAGGAGTGAGGTTTTGGAATGCCAACATTGATGGAATGGTATGTGACTTAATGTCGCATTTTGAGAGCCCCTGATGTGCCTTAACAGTGGAAACCCCCACAACTGACTTCATTTTGGAAACTAGACCCCTCACGGAATTTATCTAAATGTGTGATGAGCAGATAGAACCTCAGGTGCTTCACAGATTTTTAAAACATTGAATTGTGAAAATCATGGTGCTTCACAGGAGAACATTTCTCAAAATGGTGCTTCACAGAAGTTTACAACATTGAGCTGTAAAAATAATAGATGACATTTTTAAAAGATTCAATTGTAAAAATGAAAAAAAATTTTTTTTTCCATAATACACTGGTTTGGGAAAGTATATACCCCTTTGGCTTTTACCTATTTTTTACATTACAATCTGTGTTTACATATTTTTATAATCTGAATTGTGTGTGATGTGTCAGAACTAAATAGTTTAAGTTGGTCAAGTGAAGTGAGAAAAATATAGGCATAAATTAAATCTATGCCATCAAATCACAAAAAATTGATATATGCTTGTATATTCACCTCTTTTGTGATGAAGCCTCTAAAAATTTCTGGTGCAAGCAATTACCTTCATAAATCACATGCTTAGTGAAAGGAAGTCCACTTGTGTGCAATCTAATTGTGTGACACGATCTGTCAGTATATTCAAACTTTTTTTGAAAGACCACAGAGGCAGCAACACTAGAAATGACCAAGCCCGAGGATGCTCGGGTTCTTCGAACGTACGGCAAAATGTTTGGTTCGGGGCTGAACTTAACCTCGAACTTGAGCCAGGACCCGAATTTAATAGAAGTCAATGGGGACCCGAACTTCGGTGCTTTGAAGTAGCTGTAAAATGGGCAAAGTTAGGTATAAGGAACTGCAAAAGGAAGCTAAGGGGGGTAAGAGCAGGACAATTGCCCTGCAAACAAATGTGGATAAAGAAATTATTTAAAATAAGACAAAATAAAAAATAAAAAATAATAATCTTGAACCAGGAGGTGGAGGTCCAAGTGGAGGAGGTGGACATTGCAGTGTAGGTGGAAGAGGCAGGGGAGTAGGTATCCAACACTGTTTTAGTGGACATTTTTCATTTTAGCTGGGTAACAGACTTAAAAGAACAGAGAATAAAAAAAAATAACAATGTAGAACCAGGAGGAAGAAGTCCAAGTGGAGGAGGCAGAGGTGTAGGTGAATGTGGCGTAGAAGGAGAAGGTAGCCAACACTGGGTTTTTTTGTGCGGGCACTCTGAAAAAAGGCAGCATAATAATCTGCTGGCCACTGTCTTGTGTGCATACAGGCAAAGTAATATTGTGCACCTTTTTGGGTTAATAGAAAGGAGGAGAGCATGAAATAGGGGATGCGGCTGTGTTGCTGCTGGTGGTGATGTAGCTGCTGCAGGGAGTGAGAGGACATGGTAGATCTGTGTCTGCTACCAGGGCTGTGAGTTGGAGTCATGGAGTCGGAGTCAATGTCCATTTTGGAATCCGAGTTGGTATAAAACAGACCAAGTCCAAGTCCTAAAATATCTAATGAATTTGGTACAGTAGTTCAATGCAGTATGCGCTGTAATTTTTTTAATACGAATTTGGGAAGGTTTTGAAATGTTCTATAATTGCCTGTTATATTTCTGATATACGGATGCAGGCTTTTCGTTGAGATGAATCTGTGCTGCAATTTATGTGCATACTCAGTAGTCAGGCAGTGCTGTGGAGGCGCAGTCGTGTACTCAGGAGTCATGGAAATTGAGGAGTCGTAGGTTTGGCTTAAGGCCCCTTCACATTAAGCGACGCTGCAGCGATACCGACAACGATCCGGATCGCTGCAGCGTCGCTGTTTGGTCGCTGGAGAGCTGTCACACAGACCGCTCTCCAGCGACCAACGATGCCGGTAACCAGGGTAAACATCGGGTAACTAAGCGCAGGGCCGCGCTTAGTAACCCGATGTTTACCCTGGTTACCATCCTAAAAGTAAAAAAAACAAACACTACATACTTACCTAACGCTGTCTGTCCTCCAGCGCTGTGCTCTGCACTCCTCCTGTACTGGCTGTGAGCACAGCGGCCGGAAAACAGAGCGGTGACGTCACCGCTCTGCTTTCCGGCTGACCGACGCTCACAGCCAGTGCAGGAGGAGTGCAGAGCACAGCGCTGGAGGACAGACAGCGTTAGGTAAGTATGTAGTGTTTGTTTTTTTTACTTTTAGGATGGTAACCAGGGTAAACATCGGGTTACTAAGCGCGGCCCTGCGCTTAGTTACCCGATGTTTACCCTGGTTACCAGTGAAGACATCACTGGATCGGTGTCATACACGCCGATCCAGCGATGTCCACGGGAGATCCAGCGACTAAATAAAGTTCTGGACTTTCTTCAGCGACCAACGATCTCCCAGCAGGGGCCTGATCGTTGGTCGCTGTCACACATAACGATTTTATTAACGATATCGTTGCTACGTCACAAAAAGCAACTATATCGTGAACAATATCGTTATGTGTGAAGGTACCTTTACAGACTCCACAGCCCTGCCTGCTAGGTGCCCAAATGAAACACACACGCAGGCATCAGGACATTCTACTGGATATTGGGGAAGGGGACAGGAGATTCAGGGGCTACAGCAGCTCTGGTGTTAGTGAGGTGGCAGCGGGGTCATTGCAGGCAGTAAGGCTGGTTTCACATTTGCGTTTAAAAACGCAGCGTTTTAAACGCAAATGCATTTGGTGAAAAAACGCATTTAAATGTGTTTAAACGCTGCGTTTTTTAGACGCATGGGTTTTTGCATGTTTTAATACAAACGCGGCGTTTTGACGTGTTTACATGCGTTTTTTCCTGCGTTTGCATTTTTGAAACGCATGATGAGAAGTGTGTGACAGCTGCCAATCATCAAAATCAACAAGAAAACCCACTATAAACAGAAATAGCTAGGGTTAGGGTTAGGGTTAGGATCCCTAGTAACCCTAGGGATCCTAACCCTAACCCTAACCCTAACCCAAACCCTAACCCTAAGGGATCCTAACCCAAACCCTAACCCTAACCCAAACCCTAACCCTAACCCTAAGGGATCCTAAATCTAACCCTAACCCTAAGGGATCCTAACCCTAACCCTAAGGGATCCTAACCCTAACCCTAACCCTATAAGGGATCCTAACTCTAAGGGATCCTAACCCTAAGGGATCCTAACCCTAACCCTTAGGGTTAGGGTTAGGATCCCTTAGGGTTAAGGTTAGGCTTAGGGTTAGGGTTGGGGGTTGGCTTATCAGTGTGTATTCTTGTGTTTTTCTATTAAAACACATGCATTTAAAAACGCATGTGCTTAAAAATGCATGCGTTTACACAGACAGCAATACGTTTTTTTGCCGCAAAAAAATGCATGTGTTTTTTTGCGGCAAAAAAACGCAGCTAAAAATTACTACATGTTGCATTTCTGCAACACAATGCATGCATAGAAATGACGCATGAAGTGGCAAAATGTGGCAAAACGCATGCAAAAAAACACATGCGTTTTTAATGTTAAGTATAGGAAAAAAAACGCATGCTTTTTTTGCGCTAAAACGCACCGGCAAAAAAATGAAACCAGCCAAAGCTGTTCTGAAGAAATGGGTTTTCAAGATCTGCTTGAAATTTCAGAATGTAGAGGATAATCGGATGTGTTGGGCCACAGAATCCTACAGGATGGGGGATACCCGTATTAAGTCTTGCAGGCAATTGTACGGTGTTCATTTTAGGACATGGTCACAAATCAAAGTCAAACATTAGAAATACTCTGTCTGATACCTCATTCTGATACTTGAGTCTGATACCTGAGTCTGATACCTGAGTCTGATACCTGAGTCTGATACCTGACTCTGATACCTGACTCTGATACCTGACTCTGATACCTGACTCTGATACTTGACTCTGATACTTGACTCTGATACTTGACTCTGATACTTGACTCTGATACTTGACTGATACCTGACTCTGATACTTGACGCTGATACTTGACTCTGATACTTGACTCTGATACCTGACTCTGATACTTGACTCTGATACCTGACTCTGATACCTGACTCTGATACCTGACTCTGATACCTGACTCTGATACCTGACTCTGATACTTGACTCTGATACCTGACTCTGATACCTGACTCTGATACCTGACTCTGATAACTGACTCTGATACTTGACTCTGATACCTGACTCTGATACCTGACTCTGATACCTGACTCTGATACCTGACTCTGATACCTGACTCTGATACCTGACTCTGATACCTGACTCTGATACTTGACTGATACTTGACTCTGATACTTGACTCTGATACTTGAGTCTGATACTTGAGTCTGATACTTGAGTCTAATACATGAAATTAGTAAAATTAGTAAAATTAGCTAAAATTAGTACCTGGGATCACTTGAGCTTGTGGTGCAATGGTAAGGTCGACGGCTGTAGTGTCTAGACGCAGGATCCGTTTTTTTCTGCCGGATCCGTTTTTGTCGGCCGGATCCGTTTTTTTTTTTCCGCCAGATCCGTTTTTTTCTGCAGGATCCGTTTTTTTTCCTCAGGATCCGTTTTTTTTCCGGATCCGTTTTTGTCCGCCGGATCCGTTTTTTTTAGCCTGATCCGTTTTTTTCCGCCGGATCTGTTTTTCTTCCGCCGGATCCGTTTTCTTCGCCGGATCCGTTTTTTTCGCCGGATCCGTTTTTTTCTGCCGAATGTTTTTTTACGCCATATCCATTTTTATTACGCCGGATTCGTTTTTTTTTTTTTACGCCAGATCCGTTTTTTTTACACCGGATTTTAATTTTCGCCGGATCCGTTTTTTTTCGCCTGATCCGTTTTTTTCTGCCGCATCTGTTTTTATATGCCATATCCATTTTTTACGCCGGATCCGTTTTTTTTTTTACGCCGGATCCGTTTTTTTTTTACACCGGATTTTTTTTTTCGCCGGATCCGGTTTTTTTCGCCTGATACGTTTTTTTTCTGCCGCATCTGTTTTTTTATGCCATATCCATTTTTTACGCCGGATCCGTTTTTTTTTTTTACGCCGGATCCGTTTTTTTTACACCGGATTTTTTTTTCGCCGGATCCGGTTTTTTTTCGCCTGATCGTTTTTTTTCTGCCGGATCTGTTTTTTTACGCCATATCCATTTTTTACGCCGGATCCGTTTTTTTTTACGCTGGATCCGTTTTTTTTTACACCGGATTTTTTTTTTTCGCCGGGTCCGTTTTTTTTCGCCTGATCCATTTTTTTTTACGCCGAATCCGTTTTTTTTTCGCCTGATCCATTTTTTCTTCCGGATCCATTTTTTTTTACGCCTGATCAGTTTATTTTTGCGCCGTATCCGTTTTTTTACGCCGGATCCGTTTTTCTTCTGCCGACGGAAAAAAACGGATCCGGCGTAAAAAAAAACGGAACCGGCGTAAAAACAAACGGATCAGGCGTAAAAAAAAACCGGATCCGGCAAAAAAATGGATATGACGTTAAAAAAACCCAGAGCTGGCAGAAAAAAACGGATCCGGCAAAAAAAACTGGATTCGGCGTAAAAAAACGGATCCGGCAGAAGAAAAACGGATCCGGCGTAAAAAAACGGATCCGTAAGAAAAAACGGATCCGGCGTAAAAAAAACTGGATCCGGCGAAAAAAAACGGATCCGGCAAAAAAAAAAACGGATCTGGCAGAAAAAAAAACGGATCTGGCGAAAAAAAACGGATCCGGTGTAAAAAAAACAGATCCAGCGTAAAAAAAACGGATCCGGCGTAAAAAAACGGATCCGGCGTAAAAACAAACGGACCAGGCGTAAAAAAAAAACGGATCCGGAAGAAAAAAATGGATCCGGCGAAAAAAACAGATTCGGCGTAAAAAAACGGATCCAGCGAAAAAAAAAACGGATTTGGCGAAAAAAAACGGATCCGGTGTAAAAAAAAAACGGATCCGGCGTTAAAAACGGAGCCGGCGTAAAAAAATGGATATGGCGTTAAAAAAAACAGAGCCGGCAGAAAAAAACGGATCCGGCAAAAAAAACTGGATTTGGAGTAAAAAAACGGATCCGGCGAAAAAAACGGATCCGGCGGAAGAAAAACGGATCCGGCGTAAAAAAAACAGATCCGTCAAAAAAAACGGATCCGGCGTAAAAAAAAATGGATCCGGCAAAAAATACAGATCCGGCAGAAAAAAACGGATCTGGCGTAAAAAAAACGGATCCGGCAAAAAAAAAACGGATCTGGCAGAAAAAAAAAACGGATCTGGCAAAAAAAACGGATCCGGTGTAAAAAAAAACAGATCCAGTGTAAAAAAAAAACGGATCCGGCGTAAAAAAAAAAAGGATCCGGCGTAAAAAAAGGATCAGGCAGAAAAAAAACGGAGTCGGCAGACAAAAACGGATCCGGCGGACAAAAACGGATCCGGAAAAAAAAACGGATCCGGCAGAAAAATAAAACCGATCCGGCGGGAAAAAAAAGGATCGTCGGAAAAAAAACGGATCCTGCGTCTAGAGGCTACAGCCGTCGGCATTACCATTGCACCACAAGCTCAAGTGATCCCAGGTACTAATTTTAGCTAATTTTACTAATTTTACTAATTTCATGTATCAGAATCAAGTATCAGACTCAGGTATCGGAGTCAAGTATCAGAGTCAAGTATCAGAGTCAAGTATCAGAGTCAAGTATCAGAGTCAAGTATCAGAGTCAAGTATCAGAGTCAAGTATCAGAGTCAGGTATCAAAGTCAAGTATCAGAGTCAAGTATCAGAATGAGGTAACAGACAGAGTATTTCTGATGTTTGACTTTGATTTGTGACCATGTGTGAAAGTCAGGTATAAGAGTCAAGTATCAGAATGAGGTATCAGACAGAGTATTTCTGATGTTTGACTTTGATTTGTGACCATGTCCTAAAATGAACACCGTACAATTGGATGAGGAACATACACATGTTGTCAAAATTGTTGGTACCCCTCATTTAATGACAGAGAAACCCACAATGGTCGCAGAAATAACTTGAATCTGACAAAAGTAATAATAACAAAAAAATCTATGATAATGAACAAATGAAAGTCAGACATTGCTTGTCAACTATGCTTCCACAGAATACAAAATAAATAAAACTCTTGAAATAGGAATGGACTGAAATGATGCCACCCCTGAAAATATTGTGACAAAAGGGACATGTTAAATCAAGGTGTGTCCACTAACTAGCATCACAGGTGTCTACAATCTTGGAATCAGTGAGTGGGTCTGTATATAAGGCTACAGATACTCACTGTGCTGTTTAGTGACATGGTGTGTATCACATTCAACATGGACCAGAAGAAGCGAAGGAATGAGTTGTCTCAGGAAATTAGCAAGAAAATGATAGACAAACATGTTAAAGGTAAAAGTTATAAGACCCTCTCCAAGTAGCTTGATATTCCTGTGGCTACAGTTGCACATATTATTCAGAAATTTAAGATCCATGGGACTGTAGCCAACCTCCCTGGATGTGGCCGCAGGAGGAAAATTGAGGACAAATCAAAGAGACAAATAATATGAATGGTGACAAAAGAGCCCAGAAAAACTTCTAAACAGATTAAAGGTAAAGTTCAAGCTCAAGGAACATCATTGTCAGATTGCACCATCCGTATATGTATGATCCAAAGTGGACTTGATGGGAGAAGACCAAGGAGGACACGTTGAAAAAAAATCATAAAAAAGCCAGACTGGAATTGCCAAACTACATGTTGACATGCCACAAAGGTTCTGGGAGAATGTCCCATGGACAGATGAGACAAAAATGGAACTTTTTGGCAAGGCACATCAGCTCTATGTTCACAGATGGAAAAATGAAGCATATCAAGAATAGAACACTGCCCCTACTGTGAAACATGGAGGAGGCTTTATGTTCTGGGGCTGCTTTGCTGCATCTGGCACAGGGTGTCTAGAATCTGTGCAGGGTACAATGAAATCTCAAGAATATCAAGGAATTCTAGAGAGAAATGTGCTGCCCAGTGTCAGAAAGCTTGGTCTCAGTCGCAGGTCATTGGTCTTTCAAACAGGATAATGACCCAAAACACACAGCTAAAAACACCCAGGAATGGCTAAGAGGAAAACATTGGACTATTCTGAAGTGGCCTTCTATGAGCACTGACCTAAATCCTATTGAGCATCTTTGGAAAGAGCTGAAACATGCCATCTGGAAAAGGCAACCTTCAAACTCGAGACAACTGAAGCAGTATGCTTTAGGGAAGTGGGCCAAAATACCTGTCGAGAGGTGCAGAAGTCTGATTGACAGTTACAGGAATCGTTTGATTGCAGTGATTGCCTCAAAAGGTTGTGCAATAAAATATTAAGGTAAGGGTACCATCATTTCTGTCCAGGCCTATTGAGTTTTATTTTTTTTCATTCTATGGAAGCATGGTTGAAAAGCAATGTCTGACTTTCATTTGTTAATTTTCATAGATTTTTAAATTAACTATTACTTTTGTCAGATTCAAGTTATTTCTGAGAGCACTATGGGTTTTCCCGTCATTAAAAGAGGGGTACCAACAATTTTGACCCATGTGTGTACTATTGTGGAGGAGAGAAGGAGGTGTTTAGAGGACCAGAGATTCCAAGGTGGGAGATATCATGAAAGTAGTTCGGCGATACATGGGGGAGACAGGTTATGGACAGGTTTGAAGATGAGTATTAGCAGCTTGAAGTGGATACGTTGTGGAACTGGTAGACAATGAAGTGATTAGCAGAAGGCAGACTAGGAGGAGTAGAGAGGACTGAAATGGACTAGTAGGGTAGAAGAGTTAAGGTCAGACTGGAGAGATGTGATGATGATGTGATAGAGATGATGAGTTTCTAGACTCCACATGGAGTCAAGGCCATCCGAGTGATGTAGGCAGTTTGTAGAAAGAGGTAGTGGTCATGCTGCCCTAGCTGCACAGCAAAAGAGGGATCAGGGACCAAAATTTGATGTGACCCCTAGTGATGAACGAACTTGCTCGGAAAACCTGTTATGCGAGCATGCTTGAATGTTATCCAGTATCTTAGGCGGGCTTGGATAATGTATTTGAGTCCCTGCAGCTGCGTGTTTTGCGGCGGTAGACAGCTGCAATAGATTGCAGGGATTGCTTGTTGGTTTGGCTCCCTGTCCTATCTTCTACTTGTAGGGCCTTTATTAGGCAGTTCCACCTACCACTCCCAGCCAAAACATTGGATCTTTAACTGATAGCACCCATTCAGGCGTTCCTCCTTATTCCACTTGCCATTATTGACCCAGCTGCAAAGCCTATCTTCACTATCAGAAGCTTGAGCTAATACTCACTTGTCACTTAGTTACACCCCTTCAAGGTAAACCTGGCCCATGGCACAGTGGGTCCACACCCATCAGAGTTACATTACGTTTTGTCCATGGACCCATGGATTCCAAGACAAGTGTACAAGTATTCTATGAGTAGGTCTGCTCTCAGCATGAGTGGTGGCAACCCAGCTGCAGGATCTGTCTACTGCTTTGTCTGCCCTGCCCTCTGCTTCTACCTCTGGACAGTCAACCTCTCTGAGGGACACACCTTATGCGCCAGTCTCTGGTGGAATTACTAAGCTCCAGCTTCCACTTCCGTCCTGCTGCATTGGAGACGCTAAGGATAGCCGAGGATTCATTAATCAGTTTAAGATCCACTTCACACTCTCCACTCACCTCTTTCCTTTGGAACAATTAAAGGTAGCATTTATAGTCTCTTTTTTATCTAGACAAGCCCTGGGCTGGCAAAACCCAATTTGGGAATGTGAAGATCTGGAGACCTGTGATGTTGAGAGGTTCATGGAGATAATCCATGTGGTTTTTGAGGTTTTTGGCAGGGTATGTCCTGTGGAATTAATGATGAGCTCGCTGGCAGAAGGTTACCATCCTTGCTGAACAGCATTATATACCTGACCATAAGGATAGCTTTCCACTTCCTTGAGTAAGTTCAGGATTAAGCTTCAGCATCCCCTTGTGCTAGAGGACCACTCAGATTGGTGCCAAACTTCCAGTTTTTTTTCCTATCTCAAGTGATGCGGAGGTGCAGAGAGAATAGTTGTATGTACTGTATTGTGGAGGCAAGGGACATTTTATTCTCCTTTGCCCGGTGAGACTGAGAAACTCCAGCACCTTGGCCAGAGAGATAACCCTAGGTGAGAGTAATTGCTCTCCAAGACTATTGACTGAAGTTACCTTGACTTGGCAGAATAGGCCCATCTCAGTCCCTGCCCAACTGGATTCCAACTCCGGAAGCTCTCTACACAGTAGCTTGATCATTCTTGGTCTGTTGCCTCCATGTACTGACAACTGCTGACATAACATGTTCATTTCATCACTCTGACAGTCACTCTGCATATTGGAGTCATTTATACTGAGAGGATTTCCTTCTATGTGCTACCCATATCTGTGAATTCTGTTCTCCTGTGTATTGCATGGATATGCCTACACATGGCAGTTATTGACAGGTCCACTGGTCAAATACTTCATTGAGGACCACACTGTGCTTCCAACTAGCTAGCCAATGTCATGCCCAAGACTTCATCACGTGTGCCTTCGAACTTTGCTTTGTTGATTGTCTATTATCCTGCCTATGCAGATGTCTTTTGCGAAAAGGCTGAGGTCCTGCCATCCCACAGACCTTATAACTTTCCTTTTGACCTTCTTCCTGACACTTCACCACCCCAGGAGTGGGTGTATCCCCTATCTCTTTCTGAGACTAGCCATGTCTGAAAACATCAGACAGAATTTAGGCAGGGATTCATCCCTAAGTCCTCTTCACCTGACAGTGCTGACTTTTTTCATGACTAAGAAGGATCGTTCTCTACGTCTCTGTATAGATTATTATGGTCTTAACAAAATCACTATTAGAAATAAACCTTTGATTTCAGATCTATTTGCCAGAATCCGGGGAGCTAAGATTTTCTCTAAATTTGATCTGTGGGTTGCTTACAACTTGATTTGTATCTGTAAGGGTGGCGAATGGAAGATAGAATTTAATACCTGTGACAGCCACTATGATTATCTTGTCATGCCCTTCGGGATGTATAATGCAACCACAGAGTTTCAGGAATTCGTTAATGACATCTACCAGGATCTCCTCTATGTTTAAGTGGTTGTGTACTTGGGCAATATGCTAATATTCTCATCTAATCTAACTTCCTATAGAAAACATGTCCCTGAAGTTCTGCACTACTTTGGGAGAACAATTTGTACGCCAAATCATTCAAATGTGTCTTTGAAAAACCACCATGCCTTTCCTCGGCTACATTGTCTCCAGCCAAGGTTTCAAAATGGATCCAGAGAAGGTTAACATTGTTCTATCCTGGCCTCCTCCTCAAAGTCTACGTGCCATCCAGTGCTTCATGGGTTTCTCCAACTTCTACAGGTAATTTATCCTGCATTTCTTGTCCCTTATGGGACCTATTTCTGCCTTAACCAAAAAGGGAGCCAACGGCAGAGACTTGCCTAAATCGGCCTTGTCAGCCTTCCAGCAATTGAAAGAGACTTTTGCAAGTGCTCAAGTATTGCATCATCAAGCAGTTTCTTTTGCAGGTACACGCGTCAGCTATCGTTGCCGGGACAGTTTGGAGAAGTCTGACTCATGCTTTTTTCTCCAAACTGTATAAAACCAACTGAGCAAAATTATACTACTGGGGATCCAGAGCTTCTTGCTATCAAGATGGTGATCATGGAGTGGAGACATCTATTGAGGGGTGCCAGCTCTCCGGTAATAATTTACATAAACCATAAGAATCTGACATTCCTCCAGTTCACCTAGCGGTTGAATCTGTCAAATCAGGTGGGCACTCTTCTTCACATGTTTTACCTTCAAATTGCACTTATGTCCTGTAAAGAAGAATGTTAAGGTTGATACCCTGTCTCAATCTTTGATGTGACCAATTTCCTGGAGGAGCCTCAGAACATAATAGACCCAGCCAAGATTATTGAAGTAGCCCCTGTCCTTTTAAGGTAAATTCCTCTGGGCAAGACCTTTGTCCCCTCTGTGTAAGGATTCTGGACTTTCCTGGTGCCTGTTCACCCTGATCCAAGATGGAGTCTTGGATCTCGCCTGTCATGGAACTTCCTGTCTGTCCTGATTATTTAAGTCCGGGTCATGTGTTCTAAGATGCCTGAATATTTTGTGCTGCTGGCTCCTGAGCTTCTGCCGGTTTGCTGGTGAACTCCCTGCTTCTTCATCAGGTGAGCCAGATTCAAGTTGTGCTTGTCTCATCCAGAAATATTTATTCATCTGCTATGCTTAGATAGCGCTCTCCCTCTTTTCCCCTCATACTCTTTCCCAGGACTGCATTCACACAATGCATCATCTGTGAATTATTGGACTCCTACTAACAAGTACTGGCACATGTGTGATCAAGTTTTGCTGGACTTCCTCATTTTAAGTACTGTGTGCATTCGCACTATAACCTTACTGGACTTCCTTGTTTAAATATCTGTTCGCCTCTAAGTCTGATGTGATTTACTTTATTATGCTGAGGACCTTGTTACTACTGCAGGAATATCTGCATTATGCTCTGTTTGCTATTTACTATATAGAGCTGAAGACCCCGTTGCAATTGCAGAAATATCTGTGTCAATTCTGTTTACATTTCTGTTTCAAGTAAAAACATTCTTTGCTGCAACTTTGTTCTCAGACTGGCTTTATCCCATGCTATTAGATTCCTTGGAACCCATATATTTATTACACTCTGCTAGAAAAAAATAAGAATTCTGTCCTGTGGACATGAGCCCAAGTTGGCTGGTCATATGGGCATTGGTAAGTCCACTGAGCTGATGGCCATCCCTTGTCAAGGACATCTTCGTAGCCACTTGCTCACAATGCATCAGAAACAAGTCTTCCATGGATAAGCCTGCTGGTCTCATCGAGTCTCTGCCGGTTCATTCTGCTCCCTGGCTATTATTGGTAAGGACTTTATTATGGGCTTGCCTTTCTCTGATGGTTACAACACCATCTCGGTTGTGTTGGATCAGTTCTCTAAGATGGCTTACTTCATACCCCTGGTGCATCTTCCCTCTGCTCCTAAACTCACCACACAGTTCTCCCAGCATGTTTTTTGTCTCCACGGTCTTCCTCTCCACATATTCTCTGACCGTGGAGTACAGTTCACTTTAAAGTATTGGAGAGCCCTGAGCAAGCTGCTGAATGTCCAGCTGGATTTCTCTTCTCCGTACCATCTGCAGACCAATGGATAAGTGGAAAAGGTAAATCAGATCCTTGAGAATTACCTTCACCACTATATTTCCGCTCATCAGGATGACTAGGTGCAACTATTACCCTGGGCACAGTTTTCCTACAACAACTGAGTTGGGGAATCTTCCGGAGCTTCTCTATCCTTTGTGTATACTCCCAGCATCCTCAAGTACCTCTCCTATGTCTGGTTCTTTCGGGTTACCAGCTGTGATTCCTCTTAAGATGACATCCTTCAGATCTGGTGGCAAACTCAGTGCTCCCTCATTAAGGTGTTGTCTTGGATGAAGATTCATGCAGACAAGAAGAGAGGTTTGCCACCTCAATATCACCCCAGATATAAGGTCTGGTTATCTTCTCGAAACATTCGGCTTAAGTTTGAACCTCAGTACCTTGGTCCCTTCAAGATTCTCAGGCAGGTCAACCCTGGTGTCCTTTGAGCTTCAGCTACTGCCCAACCTTCGGATCCAGAATGCTTTCTTGCTCTTGAAGCCAGTAGTCCAGAATCAGTTCTTCAAGGCTCGTTCTCCTGCCCCTATGTCTGTTTCTGGAGTTCTTTTGGACATGTTCAAGGTTCATGATGTTTTTTTACTCTAAGAAGCTCAGGGAAAATACCTTCTATTTGGTTGACTGGAGGGATTTTTGGTCACATGGAAAGGTTTTGGTAGCATGTTGGAAACGTCCACGCCTTTGTCATTCTCAAAAGGTTCCTCCAATGGTCTGATCAAAAAAGGATGGGTAGTAATGGAGGGTATTGTCATGGCAGTAATCTGCATGCCTCCTCAGCACCCCTCTATACTCACCATGCATTTTTCCCCATGTCTGGCTCTTCTGCTAGTCAGCCTCATGCAGCATTGCTGCATCTGCTTGTGGCATTAATTTAGTCTTAGGGGGCATGGAACGTCTCTGAAAGAAATTAATCCTACTGGATCCTGAAGACTTTACGTACTATCCTGTGCTTGTAGGACCTTTATTAGGCAGCTCTGCTTACAACTCCTTGTCCAAACGTTAGTTCATATACTGGTCCTGTGTAAAGCCAAGGAGTACGGGAGTACAAAATGCATATTGTGAAGTGGATTTTCATGGGCCCATCCACTGTGTGGGTTCCAAGGCCTAATGGGGTGCATATGACTATGCAGCAGGGCTGGCCTTGCCCCCACTCTGTAAAACCAAGGAGTACGGGAGTACAAAATGCATATAGTGAAGTGTATTTTCATGGGCCCATCCACTATGTGGGTTCAAATGCTTATTGGGGTGCATATGAATTGGTAGGCCTTGAATTCAATGCAACACTTTTTCAGGAGTATTGTGGTGTGTCTTAATTCTTGGCAGCCCATCCACTCACAGCATAGGCTACAACAGCTTAGGAGACCCACTGTTTCATAATGACCCTTTAAGAAGATTAATGCCGCCTGATGCACCAGTAAAAATAGGCTCTGTGACTTTAAGAGTCCTTCCTTCGTAAATGAAACAAGCTGGGTCTGCTTATGGGTCACACACCACATGGCCAGCTAGGGGTGTTAAATGTTACAATGACATTTCCCAGTGAATGCATTTGTAGTGGTTGAAAGCAATGTTAAAGTTGAAGAACGCTTCAAAAACGCTGCGTCTGAAGTAAGCCTATGTGGGAGAGGAAATTTTCGGTCTGGGGTTAAATATTTGGCCTTACAGGCAAGTCATTAACCTGCAAAGGATGTACCTTGACATATTTCCAAGCAAAACCCGTTTTGGTTTTGTTTTAATGTGAGTTTTGTGCCACCGGGAAAAATGGCATGAATCTCGGAAAAAATTGATTAAGGCTGTGAACTAGGAGTCAGGAATGCTTACAGGGGCGATCCCCATGAGGCTCCTGTGTCATTTGAGCAGTATTTCCATCATTTTCAGACGTTTTTAGACCTTAACCCCTTTCTGACATTAGACGTACTATCCCGTCGAGGTGGGGTGGGCCCCTATGACCACCGACGGGATAGTACGTCATACGCGATCGCCTATCGCAGCTGACATCCGGCACTATGTGCCAGGAGTGGTCACGGACCGCCCCCAGCACATTAACCCCCGGCACACCGCGATCAAACTTGATCGCGATGGGCCGGCGGTACAGGGAAGCTTCCCGCAGGGAGGGGGCTCCCTGCGGGCTTCCCTGAACCCCCCGCAGCAACACGATGTGATCGCGTTGCTGCGAGGGTCTCACTACCTCCCTCCCTGCTCCAGGCCCGGATCCAAGATGGCCGCGGCATCCGGGTCCTGCAGGGAGGAAGGTGGCTTCACAGAGCCTGCTCAGAGCAGGCACTGTGAAGCCTGCAGTGCTCTCAGACAGATCGGTGATCGGACAGAGTGCTGTACAAACTGTCAGATCACCGATCTGTGATGTCCCCCCCTGGGGAAAAGTAAAAAAGTAAAAAAAAAAAATTCCAAATGTGTAAAAAAAAAAAAAAAAAAAAAAATTCCTAAATAATGAAAATATATATATATATATATTATTCCCATAAATACATTTCTTTATCTAAATAAAAAAAAACAATAAAAGTACACATATTTAGTATCGCCGCGTCCTATAAAACTGGCCCACTAGTTAACCCCTTCAGTAAACACCGTAAGAAAAAAAAAAAACGAGGCAAAAACAACGCTTTATTATCATACCGACGAACAAAAAGTGGAATAACATGCGATCAAAAAGACAGATATGAATAACCATGGTACCGCTGAAAGCGTCATCTTGTCCCGCAAAAAACGAGCCACCATACAGCATCATCAGCAAAAAAATAAAAAAGTTATAGTCCTGAGAATAAAGCGATGCAAAAATAATTATTTTTTCTATAAAATAGTTTTTATCGTATAAAAGCGCCAAAACATAAAAAATGATATAAATGAGGTATCGCTGTAATCGTATTGACCCGAAGAATAAAACTGCTTCATCCATTTTACCAAACGCGGAATGGTATAAACGCCTCCCCCAAAAGAAATTCATGGATAGCTGGTTTTTGGTCATTCTGCCTCACAAAAATCGGAATAAAAAGCGATCAAAAAATGTCACTTGCCCGAAAATGGTACCAATAAAAACGTCAACTCGTCCCGCAAAAAAAAAGACCTTACATGACTCTGTGGACCAAAATATGGAAAAATTATAGCTCTCAAAATGTGGTAACGCAAAAACATTTTTTTGCAATAAAAAGCGTCTTTCAGTGTGTGACGGCTGCCAATCATAAAAATCCGCTAAAAAACCCGCTATAAAGGTAAATCAACCCCCCTTCATCACCCCCTTAGTTAGGGAAAAATTAAAAAAATATATTTATTTCCATTTTCCCATTAGGGCTAGGGTTAGGGCTAGGGTTAGGGCTAGGGTTAGGGCTAGGGTTAGGGTTAGGGTTAGGACTAGGGTTAGGGTTAGGGATAGGGTTAGGGTTAGAGCTAGGGCTAGGGTTAGGGTTAGGGCTAGGGTTAGGGCTAGGGTTAGGGTTAAGGCTACAGTTAGGGTTGGGGCTAAAGTTAGGGTTAGGGTTGGGGCTAAAGTTAGGGTTAGGGTTGGGGCTAAAGTTAGGGTTTGGGTTTAGATTGCATTTACAGTTGGGAATCGGGTTGGGATTAGGGTTAGGGGTGTGTCAGGGTTAGTGGTGTGGTTAGGGTTACTGTTGGGATTAGGGTTAGGGGTGTGTTTGGATTAGGGTTTCAGTTATAATTGGGGGTTTCCACTGTTTAGGCACATCAGGGGCTCTCCAAACACGACATGGCGTCCGATCTCAATTCCAGCCAATTCTGCGTTGAAAAAGTAAAACAGTGCTTCTTCCCTTCCGAGCTCTCCCATGTACCCAAACAGGGGTTTACCCCAACATATGCAGTATCAGCGTACTCAGGAAAAGTAGGACAACTTTTGGGGTCCAATTTCTCTTGTTACCCTTGGGAAAATACAAAACTGGGGGTTAAAAATAATTTTTGTGGGAAAAAAAAGATTTTTTATTTTCACGGCTCTGCGTTATAAACTGTAGTGAAACACTTGGGGGTTCAAAGTTCTCACAACACATCTAGATAAGTTCCCTGGGGGTCTAGTTTCCAATATGGGGTCACTTGTGGGGAGTTTCTACTGTTTAGGTACATTAGGGGCTCTGCAAACGCAATGTGACATCTGTAGACCATTCCATCTAAGTCTGCATTTCACATGGCGCTCCTTCCCTTCCGAGCCCTCCCATGCACCCCAACAGTGGTTTCCCCCACATATGGTGTATCATCGCACTCAGGACAAATTGGGCAACAAATTTTGGGGTCCAATTTCTCCTGTTACCCTCGGAAAAATACAAAACTGGGGGCTAAAAAAATAATTTTTGTGGGAAACAATTTTTGTTTTATTTTTACGGCTCTGCATTATAAACTTCTGTGAAGCCCTTGGTGGGTCAAAGTGCTCAAAACACATCTAGATAAGTTCCTTAGGGGTCTACTTTCCAAAATGGTGTCACTTGTGGGGGGTTTCAGTGTTTAGGCACATCAGTGGCTCTCCAAACGCAACATGGCGTCCCATCTCAATTCCTGTCAATTTTGCATTGAAAAGTCAAACGGCGCTCCTTCCCTTCCGAGCTCTCCCATGCGCCCAAACAGTGGTTTACCCCCACATATGGGGTATCAGCGTACTCAAGACAAATTGTACAACAACTTTTGGGGTCCAATTTCTTCTCTTACCGTTGGGAAAATAAAAAATTGGGGGTAAAAATATAATTTTTGTGAAAAAATATGATTTTTTATTTTTACGGTTCTGCATTATAAACTTCTGTGAAGCACTTGGTGGGTCAAAGTGCTCACCACAACTCTAGATAAGTTCCTTAGGGGGTCTACTTTCCAAAATGGTGTCACTTGTGGGGGGTTTCAATGTTTAGGCACATCCGTGGCTCTCCAAACGCAACATGGCGTCCCATCTCGGTTCCAGTCAATTTTGCATTGAAAAGTCAAATGGCGCTCCTTCGCTTCCGAGCTCTGTCATGCGCCCAAACAGTGGTTTACCCCAACATATGGGGTATCGGTGTACTCAGGACAAATTGTACAACAACTATTGGGGTCCATTTTCTCCTGTTACCCTTGGTAAAATAAAACAAATTGGAGCTGAAGTAAATTTTTTGTGAAAAAAAGTTAAATGTTCATTTTTATTTAAACATTCCAAAAATTCCTGTGAAGCACCAGAAGGGTTAATAAAATTCTTGAATATGGTTTTGAGCACCTTGAGGGGTGCAGTTTTTAGAATGGTGTCACACTTGGGTATTTTCTATCATATAGACCCCTCAAAATGACTTCAAATGAGATGTGGTCCCTAAAAAAAAAATGGTGTTGTAAAAATGAGAAATTGCTGGTCAAGTTTAACCCTTATAACTCCCTAACAAAAAAAAATTTTGGTTCCAAAATTGTGCTGATGTAAAGTAGACATGTGGAAAATGTTACTTATTAAGTATTTTGTGTGACATATATCTGTGATTTAATTGCATATAAATTCAAAGTTGGAAAATTGCGAAATTTTCATATTTTTTGCCAAATTTCCATTTTTTTTCACAAATAAACGCAGGTAATATCAAAGAATTTTTACCACTATCATGAAGTACAATATGTCACGAGAAAACAATGTCAAAATCACTGGGATGCGTTGAAGCGTTCCAGAGTTATAACCTCATAAAGGGACAGTGGTCAGAATTGTAAAAATTGACCCGGTCATTAACGTGCAAACCACCCTTGGGGGAAAAGGGGTTAAAAGGACCCTGGGGGGGGATCGCAGTAAAAATACTCGGGTCTCCCATAAACTTAGATTGGGCTCGTTGTTCTGGCCGAGTAACCGAGTATCCCAATCTGCTCGACCCGAGCAACGAGCACCCGAGCATTTTAGTGATCGCTCATCACTAGTAAGCTGATGTATACATTTTCTAACATTCATCCTATATATTTCAGAAAAAAAGAACAAAAATCAAATATTTCTTAATAAAGAAATAGAACATGATAGAAAAAGGATGCTCTTCATTTTCAAAACTCTTGCCCACAGCAAAGACAAAGTCTGACTTTGAGAACTATTTGTCAGATGTGATTCTAGAAGAATATATCTAAGACACTTATGTCCTTGGAGACTCAGGAATTGTGAATCTCATATTCCAGCTCATCAACATGTTCTCAGTGGTAGCTGGATGGTTGTCAACATGGTATCAAACTGTGGATATTCATTTAAAGATAAAAACTGTTTAGGATCTCTGAATTAAAGTAAAGTACAGCCAGTCGGCAATCAGTAGAATTTATTTTATAGTTATAACCCACCATTATGCCAAATATCATTATACCATATAAATGATAAAATTACCTGCATCATTTTTTATGTTTAGTGAAAATTATTAGTAGCATGAACATTTGTATAAAACAATGTGTCTAATATATTGCAGTAATCATTAACCTGTGGATTTCCAGTAGTTATAGAACTACCTTATAAATGTGCAGTCATTTGGGAAGTATAGATAAGTAACGTACAACATCTAATGAAAGATATTTTGATGAGGTAGTATTTTATTTCTCCTTTTTCTTTTAATCTTTCTCTACCTCGTCCACCTCAAAGTGTCAGCAAAAGGGATTGTAGCTACGGTAGGTTAATTGTAAAAATAAATAAATACAAGTTTACTAAAACATCATTAAAGTGAAGCAAAAAATAGTTACCCTAAGGGAGATAGCTAGTATATAATTGATTTGCTATTTTGAATATTTACATGTTTGTTGAAGGATTCCCCAAAATGTTGTCCCATGCAAAAGAATAATGAAAAGCATGCATTTCCTCTGTATGAAAAGGTATCATTACATTTTACATTGGTAAGGTTTAGTTAAGGTTAAGGTTTAGTGAAAAAAAGAATATTGAGCCTTGTATATAGATTACTTATAACAATTAAAGGAACTAAATTGTGTGATATTTCATTGGTTCTTTACGTAAAAAATGCAGCGAGGAACCCTGTGACATATTTTTGTGATTTTTCCAAAATCACTTACAATGGCTATAGAGACACTGAAGCTGCATGCACATTCTTTTTCTTCTGTGATTTTACAGCTAACTGAAGGTATTGCTCTGTGTATATGGCCTAGGAGCCCACCTGAGACATCTGAGGATAAATAGCAAACAGCAGATCTCAATTATGCAGTGACTGCAGCAGGAGAGAAGGCTGGCTGACCACAACGTCCCCCAGCTGTTTCATAGCTCCATATTTTTATGGTTGAATGAAGACTCAAGGTCCACCAAGTTCAACCTATATCCTAAGATGTTGATTTAGAGGACGGCAAAAACCTCATGAGACAAATGTTAATTGCCTGATACTAAGAAAAAAATTCCTTCCTCCTGACCTGACATATGTCAATCAGACTAGAAACTTGGATTACCGTCTCATTGAAGAATTGTGTACTCACGCATTGTAAGATTATAGTTTTTAAAAATGAAATCCATCCGTTTCCTTGTGAATCAACCATTACAATATCTTGTGGTTGAGAGTTATATAGTCTCACTACTCTTGCAGTAAAGAGTCTGCATCTATGATGATGATTAAACCATCTTTCCTCTAGGCGTAGAGAATGCCTTCATGTCATCATTGCAGGCCCATGTGAAAAAATATTATTAGAAAGTTTTTCCAAACTCAATAACCACAAGTTTTTCTTTACAACGGCTAGAAGGATCCAGGGTAAAATAGATAAATAGCTACTATACAGCATTGCATTGTATTTTAATCAATCCACATCTATTAAATGGCGGATTTTTAACCATTTTAATTCGTGGGACTGCCATATCACCTGGATGCTTCTACCCTTTGTGATAATTTTCTGCTAGAACTCTACTTGGAGAAGACACCTACAGATTATCAGGTGGACTGCACCTGGATCTACTATTTATTCTTCCTAACGCAATACCGAGTTATAGAGAGTCATGCCTTGTAATGCACAACCATGCCAGGTGAGAGTTTTTATTTTTATTTTTTACAATATTAACAACATTCTAAGGCATAATTGGTAAGCTCAGATAGTGCAGTCTTATCTTCCCTTTTTTTTCTCTCCTCGTGGGAATGCACCTTCATCTATAGCAACTTGATAACCTGTTTTGGTATTGCAGTTCACGCATTTCCTTAATAACCTCAGTCCCTCTTCCCCACACCCGCTCTAGTTCAGCTATTTTCTTATACAACGGAAAGTAGACCAAAACAGTACACAGTATTCTAGGATTGTTCCCATTTGAGGCAACACAATGTTTTTGATTTTTGTCTTCGGCATCTTTGCCTGTTTAAGTGCATCCCATTATTTTATTTGCTTTCTCACCATTTAACTGGCACTGATCACGAGAGCAGAGTTTGCAGTACACCAATGCACCAGGTCTTTTTCAGTGACAGTTTAGTCAATTTTGCTATGCAATGGCTCTTTCACAAGTCAGTGTTCCAGTACGTGTGATGACAGAATTCAGACGTACCGGAGACACTTACACACATTGACCCATTCAAGTTAAAGGGTCTGTGCACATGTCAGTGTGTTTCCCTGGACCGTGTGTGTGGGCAAAACCCACTGACATGTCAATTTTTTAACAGCAGCAAGTGCTGCAAACCATCCTGCACAAGCTGTAAGTTTTGTCTTTTTTATCAAAAATACAGGGGAACCCCATATATTTTTTTTATTTATTTATAGCACAGGATGCCGCCAGCTTTCTCTATTATCAGCTGAATAGAACTATCAACATTGTCCCCTGCTAGCGATGATCACAGTCCGAGTGGGGGAGAATGATGAAAGCTGTCTTCAGCACCCGAACCGAGGAGCAGCGCTAACAATACCACTGCTTCTCAGGCACCAGTACTTGTGATACAGATGCGGCACATGGTTGCCACACATAAGCCATGAGTATTACACACACAGACACAAAGACACTGATATCTCCGGTACTGGTTTTTCCACTACTGAAATTTTATCAGGATATGTGAAAGAACCCTTACACATAATTTTCCTTTTTTTTCGCTCGGCTCCAGTGCATGACTATGTCATCTATGTTATCCTTCCAATCCAAAAGCATTCCCAATCCATTAAAAAGTTTTTCTCACAATCACATTATTTTTCACAAAGAACAGTATCAGCTTTTCTATAGTTAATTTACTGACAAAGTGCAATTCCTTCATGTTTTTTCCATCTCCTTCAACCCCTTTGTACATTCAGTTTCTCATAGCAAGAGAGCTGTTCGTTTAGCTGTGTTGACCTGACAGTTGTAAACTCACCTGTGCGATGCTCATACATGGCTCAGATTGCAGCGCAGTAGTGCTTAAAGGGCTAAATATACTTCATCTTATTAGTATGATATTATATAAGTGTATTACATCACAAGTGTATTGTAAGTATACTACAAGGCCAAGACCTATTCATGTAAGCTTTTAAATCAGAATTCTGGAATACAAAACTCTGAAAGGTGGCAAAATTTTGGTGCAAAGCAAGGCTGCAATAAAATTTTGCAACTTTTGGTGTTCTGACTCTGATGCCAATTTCACCGAGCTCCAAAAAAGTGAATGTAGCTGGGGAAGGTCATAGGTGTGGAAACCCCTGCTTGTGAAATTCATGAGGAGCTGCAGCATTTCTTTTTCCACAAATCTTACTCCTGTCTCTGCCACAGCCCCCATGCACAGTATGATAGCCACATAGTTCCCGTACACCTCATAATATCCCCCACAGCTCTCATACATAGTATGATAGACCCCACATCCCCTATACACAGTGTTATGACACCACAGCCCCCTATACACAATATGATGACCACCACTGCCCCTCAAATATAATATGATGGCCCTCACAGCAGTATAATGGCTCACACAGATCCTTATGTGGAGTGTGATGACCTCCACAACTTCCAAAACACCCTCACAGACCCCAAAATGTAGTAGGTTGCCCTCACATGTCCTTATATGCAGTATACTGACCCCCACAGCCCTCCATCAGCACAGCACCCCACAGTCGCATTGCATCTCATTATAAAAAGAAATAAAACCCTTATAATGGCAGGCACTGTACTGTGTAAGGAGGGTGCCTATGACTGCTGCGCCCCTTCCCCCTCATTCTCTTACGGTTTCAGATCACGCTGCTTCCCTCCTGCCAACTAGCTAATGGGGTGTGGGGGCGGGGTTTAAATTTGTAAGGCCAATGAAAGGGGTGGAAAGTTCATTACAGCCTCTTCAGGAGATATATATATTGGCTCGTTGCCGCCCTCTCCTTATCTTCCCCTTCTATTTTGGGTCCCGGAGGTGTTTGTCCCACCCTCCCTCCATGTTTTTCAGGTTTTATGTTAATGTTATATTCTGTTTATTTTCTTGAATGCAAGTCACAGCGGTAAAGAAAGAAAGAACACGTGGGTACGACTCGTCAGCTGACTTTTCTGTGAATATGCAACAGGGTATTTGGCGGCGAGCGTGGTTTTTAATTAAATTTAAGTGCCTTACTAATGGTTCAAGTTAAATAAGTTAATAAAGCTGTGACCGACCTTCACCCATCAATTGGTGTTAGTTGTATTATTTCTTATACATATTGGTAGTGGGTTGGAGGGCATTCTGGCAGTCATTATTGGGTCACCGCAGTCTCACCTAATCTGGCTCCCAGTTCACTGTAGGCTTTGTTTGTCTCCTCTTCTATCTTGTCTCACTTTGGACACATTTGTGCACGGATGTCATCGTGCCACCTGAGGGCCGCAGGCCAGAAGTAATCTGTAATCTGCATCATTCTGGAGTAAGTGGCACAGATACTGTTAAATGTTTTGTTGGCCAATGCCACCCAAAGCTGCACTGGCACTGTTGCTGCCCCTGAGAGTAACCTCAGACTGCAGCTTAAGACAAGATGCTCATCTCTCCTCATGGAAGAAGCCTGAACCAAGTACTCACAAGCATGGTCACTACCTATTTCAGATGCTGTAAATATAATTGCCTTTTTTAGCTGCAATACAACCTGTTACTCAATGCCGTGTTGCTATGTTCTTTACAGAGCAGTCTGCCTGATCACAGATGACTAAAGGTACCGTTACACTTAACGATTTACCAATGATCACGACCAGCGATACGACCTGGCCGTGATCGTTGGTAAGTCGTTGTGTGGTCACTGGAGAGCTATCACACAGACAGCTCTCCAGCAACCAACGATGCCAAAGTCCCCGGGTAACCAGGGTAAACATCGGGTTAGTAAGCGCAGGGCCGCGCTTAGTAACCCGATGTTTACCCTGGTTACCATTGTAAATGGAAAAAAAAAAAACAGTCCAACATTCCGGTGTCTGTCACGTCCCTCGCCTTCAGCTTCCCGCACTGACTGTGAGGGCCGGCCGTAAAGCAGAGCACAGCGGTGACGTCACCGCTGTGTTTGACGGCCATATCGTTGCTACGTCACAAAAAGCAACGATATCGTTAAAGAAATCGTTATGTGTGACGGTACCTTAAGAGCAGGCTCAAACTGGCCCACATGGGAACATGTAATAACCCCCTGGAGCCCCAGTGAATAAATGGGACCCTACCCAGTATTTATATAAGCAGTAGTAGGCACAATAACCTTAACTCATTGTGTACAAACCAAGACAGCATCTCAGTATTCATGTATCAAACTACTTAGTAAATGTGAATGGTGAGCCATTAGCAATCCAGCCTGACACTGACTAAGAGTAATAATTTTTACACAGTATTTAATTTTCAATGACATGAAAAGTCTGTAAATGTGCTGTTTTATAAACTAGGGTGTTGCAATCCAATCCAGGTATAGATAAGGAAATATGGCGCTCACCAAATGATGAAACTTCTTCATTCAAATGAATCCAGCGTTCAGACAAGAATGAAAGCAAGGAGTATAGACTGCACTCAGCTTGCTTTCATTCTTGTTTAAACTCTAAAATTATTTAAAAGAATAAAGTTCTTCAATTGGTAAGTGCCATAAGTTCTTGTCCAATATTGGATTATTTCAGATTTTTGTGCTTGTTTATAGCATTTAGAAGCTGTTGTTGCTTATCCTTTTGAATTCACATGTGAGTAGTGCCGACCATCTTTCTCTACACTAGAATGAAATTAGCTGTAGTTTACTACCAGGTAACCATCTGCATCTATATTGAGGTCACTTTTACATACCTCGTGCTGTGTTTGCGGTAAAGAGGTTGAAAGAAGTTGAATATCATTCTACGAGACCTGAAAGTATTACTCAAGTATTTTTAAGGCAATTGGAGACTTTGTGGTATTACAATTTACGACAAATCAATTAGCTGCAAGCCTAATGTTTTGGGAAAATTTGGTGATCTTGGCAAATTTGATTTGCAATAGATTTGATTATCTCTAGTTGTTTGTGTCTATACAACTTATTCAATAGTTAACATGCTAAATAATATAAGCATGCCCCTACTATCCTCATAATAATGCACAAAAAGCCCAAACAATTCAATTTTGTACGGTTTCAGGATGTACGTCACTGCCTAATAGTTGTAAACACAAATCAAGTGCTTAATTTTCCAAGCATTCTAAGTCCTTATGTTGTTTAGACTGGGAAGCTGTTTGCGCTGTGACTCACACATAATATTGTAAAGTTCAGTATTATAATGCAAAGGATGAGAATCAATATTGCCATGGAAACTAAGGCATAAAATGCTTAAAAATAATTGAATAAATAAAATGATAAAGCAGAATATGGGTCTAGTGCCATCTATTTGATGCTAGCAAAATATTTTCACATTGTGAGCTTGAATTGGTACATTCACATGTTTCAGATAAATCATTAATCTATAGGGCACTGTTATTCCTTCAAAATGTCCCAGTTTATATGATACTAATTATTAAAAACAATAACCTTCATGAGATCTTGTGTAGATATAAATATAGTTGTGGCCGAAAGTTTTGAGACCGACACAAATTTGGGCTCTTCAGTGTTTTTCGATCTTTTAATCAGATGTTCATACCAAACTGAAGTACAGTTTAGCAACATTTCATAAGTTTTTAATCTTTTATTGACAAATCCTAACCCATACTTGTCTAATCACTGCTTGAAATTTATTAAAATTTCTGTGTTTTTGTCTGCTCACCTGTTTTTGAGGATTGACCACAGGTTGACCATAGGTTCTAATAGAGATAGAAATCTAGTAGCTTCCTGGCTACGACTGAACATGAACGCTTCGAGCTATGGAGAATCAAGTTTGAGTTAAATTTATTGAAATTCATTGTTCCACACAAATTCCAACTCTCCAAAATCCATTTGCAAGGATCGCTAAAATATATATATATATGTCACGCTTCCAGGTGGAACACGTAATTTGTGGACCCACTATGCCACAGGGTCGGACCTGCCAAAGGGGTGTAGCTAAATAACTACCTGCTGTTTGCTGGAGCTCCTAATGATGAAGACAGACTGGGCTGCAGAAAACCATCAGACACCACTTGTAGGCAGGCGCCGGTACTGCAGCTGTGGATCCCAGGGGTTGGATTCATTGTCACTGGGAGATTTGACTGAGGTCACTTGACTAGCCGGGACCAGAGCCTGACATACTATACGGGCAACGTGGATGTAGAAGATAGGTTCTTGTTCAGACCCGTAGATATCAGAAACCTTTCTGAAGCTGACAGCAGTAGAACCAGGGAAAACGGACACAGGACTGACCGCACTGGGACCAGGGTTTGGATATAGGTACTGCAGATGCAGTTTCAGGATGCGGATGCCACCGAAGCGATGATAGGAATAAGGACAAACTATACTGAACTAACGGGACACAGGAGACAGGAATAACTTTATAATATATTATGGGAACACAGTATATAAGAATAGTACTAAAAGACTAGGCAACATACAGTTCCACACACCAATCTGTCTAACAGTAACTATAATAGTTGCTGAGGGTGCCTTTTATACAAGATGCCCCTCAGCTATTAGTTGGGAAACACATTGCATGTGCGCACATTAACTTAATGCCTGTTAGCTAAGGGCATTTTACCATGTGCGTGCTCTGTCGCTTTAAGAACAATGGAGCACACGCACTAGGCACGTCACCGGAATGCAGTGTGGCGTGCTCATGGAAGGAGGAGGGAGCACACAAAGACCATTCCGGTGCAGTGAGTAAGCCAGTGTCTCTGCATGTTGGAAGGAGGGGTACCATGCGGAAGCGACGGTAGACTATGCAATATATATATATGTTTCGCCATTTCACATACTGCTGAAGACTCAGTGAATGTGCTAATGGTGTCAAGTGCAGTTTCCCCATAAATGCCTCCAGGCAATTAAAGGGGAGATATTACAGCCAATATAAAAGATAGAGGCCAACCAAGGAATACCTTTTTATGCTTGTACTGTGAGAGATAGGAGCTCAGGGCTCACAGCATAGGTTTAGAAATAGGCTTTGCAATAGAGGTATACTGCTTTAGAGCTGATGAAGCAGATTGAAAATGGACATGATAGCCTCAGTCTGTGAATATTAATTTAAAGAATAAAGTGATTTTATTTAGGGAACTACTGTAGCTGCATAGTCACCCAGTGAGACCATGAATTGATTATTCTGTGATATACTGTAGTAACAGTACCGTATTAACTCCTTTTATTTTTTCATATTCCCCAGAGTTGCCAGCAAGGAGGGTCAGTATTAAACCCCCTATTGCTAATTGTGAGCCAAAATCCCATTTACTTCCAGTGTCTTTGGTGTCGGCATTTGGGTGGTCAAAGTGTGCAGGCGCAATAAATACCGTATTTTTTGCTTTATAAGACGCACTTTTTTTCCCCAAACTTGGGGGGAAAATGGGGGTGCGTCTTAGAAAGTGAACATGCCTTACCGGGGGGTGTCTCCGGGTGAATGGCGGTTGCTGGTTGTAGCTGCAGGTATCTCCGGTGCCCAGTGGTGCTGCGTGGGTGCCCAGGGCTCTGCCAACATTTTGAGACAGGCCAGAGCCCCGGGCAGCGCCAGACACCCACGCAGCAATGCTGGGCACCGGAGACACCCGCAGCAATGGCCATCAACCGCCGGGCACCCGGAGACACCCGGCAGCAGCACAAGCACCCTGCAGAAGCACAAGATCCCCGTAGCAGTGCGTCACACATCGGAGTCCCCACTCATCCCTGCCTGTGGCCTGGAGCATCACCCAGCTCCTACCTCCTCCAGCAGTGACCCTGGGACCCCGCTTCACTGCAGCCATTACTCTCCGTAAGCAATAGGATGCAAGGATTATAAGAAGCTCCACCAATTTATTACAAAATAATTTTTTCTTATTTTTCTCCTCAAAATTCGGGGTGCGTCTTATAATCCGGCGCGTTTTATAATCCGAAAAATATGGTACATATGACACGAGGTGATGGGAAAGAACAAGATAATAGCTATGG
Source organism: Ranitomeya imitator (assembly GCF_032444005.1). Lineage (NCBI taxonomy): Eukaryota > Metazoa > Chordata > Amphibia > Anura > Dendrobatidae > Ranitomeya > Ranitomeya imitator. The sequence continues at coordinate 269,784,875 of NC_091286.1, read as the reverse complement.
GGAAAAAAGTATATGTAAACTAAAAGTTACATTAGGAAGTAGAGGTAAAAAAGAGAAAAGAAAAGAGGAAGGAAGGGGGAGCATGAAAATTATATACCTGTTGGTGTCTATTATGAGATCTAAAAATGAGAAAAGGAACCACAGGTTAAAGGTGTAATATCTTATGCATACCACCTGAATATAAACACCCCCACGCAAAATATACATGCACACAATTCCAATCTTTGAGGAATAAAAATGATAAAGAAGGTCTAAATACCGAATATGAGTATAAGATTTGTCACAGCGATAAAAACACATTCAAAATCATAATGAATGATGTTAGAATTAATAGTGGACCTCATACACTCTGTTCAAGCCTAAAGGAGATAAAGTCTGCAAAACGTGGATTCAATAGGACTCACACTCTTTAAGTTTCTTATTACGGTCAGTCACCTCTTCTTGCTAGTGGAAAGTGGTCAATGACCTGGTATTTCAATTGGGTGATCTTATGGCCCATGATAATACATAGTAACATAGTAACATAGTTAGTAAGGCCGAAAAAAGACATTTGTCCATCCAGTTCAGCCTATATTCCATCATAATAAATACCCAGATCTACGTCCTTCTACAGAACCTAATAATTGTATGATACAATATTGTTCTGCTCCAGGAAGACATCCAGGCCTCTCTTGAACCCCTCGACTGAGTTCGCCATCACCACCTCCTCAGGCAAGCAATTCCAGATTCTCACTGCCCTAACAGTAAAGAATCCTCTTCTATGTTGGTGGAAAAACCTTCTCTCCTCCAGACGCAAAGAATGCCCCCTTGTGCCCGTCACCTTCCTTGGTATAAACAGATCCTCAGCGAGATATTTGTATTGTCCCCTTATATACTTATACATGGTTATTAGATCGCCCCTCAGTCGTCTTTTTTCTAGACTAAATAATCCTAATTTCGCTAATCTATCTGGGTATTGTAGTTCTCCCATCCCCTTTATTAATTTTGTTGCCCTCCTTTGTACTCTCTCTAGTTCCATTATATCCTTCCTGAGCACCGGTGCCCAAAACTGGACACAGTACTCCATGTGCGGTCTAACTAGGGATTTGTACAGAGGCAGTATAATGCTCTCATCATGTGTATCCAGACCTCTTTTAATGCACCCCATGATCCTGTTTGCCTTGGCAGCTGCTGCCTGGCACTGGCTGCTCCAGGTAAGTTTATCATTAACTAGGATCCCCAAGTCCTTCTCCCTGTCAGATTTACCCAGTGGTTTCCTGTTCAGTGTGTAATGGTGATATTGATTCCCTCTTCCCATGTGTATAACCTTACATTTATCATTGTTAAACCTCATCTGCCACCTTTCAGCCCAAGTTTCCAACTTATCCAGATCCATCTGTAGCAGAATACTATCTTCTCTTGTATTAACTGCTTTACATAGTTTTGTATCATCTGCAAATATCGATATTTTACTGTGTAAACCTTCTACCAGATCATTAATGAATATGTTGAAGAGAACAGGTCCCAATACCGACCCCTGCGGTACCCCACTGGTCACAGCGACCCAGTTAGAGACTATACCATTTATAACCACCCTCTGCTTTCTATCACTAAGCCAGTTACTAACCCATTTACACACATTTTCCCCCAGACCAAGCATTCTCATTTTGTGTACCAACCTCTTGTGCGGCACGGTATCAAACGCTTTGGAAAAATCGAGATATACCACGTCCAATGACTCACCGTGGTCCAGCCTATAGCTTACCTCTTCATAAAAACTGATTAGATTGGTTTGACAGGAGCGATTTCTCATAAACCCATGCTGATATGGAGTTAAACAGTTATTCTCATTGAGATAATCCAGAATAACATCCCTCAGAAACCCTTCAAATATTTTACCAACAATAGAGGTTAGACTTACTGGCCTATAATTTCCAGGTTCACTTTTAGAGCCCTTTTTGAATATTGGCACCACATTTGCTATGCGCCAGTCCTGCGGAACAGACCCTGTCGCTATAGAGTCACTAAAAATAAGAAATAATGGTTTATCTATTACATTACTTAGTTCTCTTAGTACTCGTGGGTGTATGCCATCCGGACCCGGAGATTTATCTATTTTAATCTTATTTAGCCGGTTTCGCACCTCTTCTTGGGTTAGATTGGTGACCCTTAATATCGGGTTTTCATTGTTTCTTGGGATTTCACCTAGCATTTCATTTTCCACCGTGAATACCGTGGAGAAGAAGGTGTTTAATATGTTAATAATGAAGTGAGCCGGTATGGGCAACAGTGTACGTCCGCATTTTATGGTTGATATAAGCTGAGAAATGCAGTCTCGGATATGTTGAGTGGTTTCCCCAACACATCCGAGACCAAACGGGCACTTAATAAAGTAGACGACAAAAGTTGACTCACAGGAAAAATGACTCTTAATGGGATAACGTTTGCCTGATCTTGAATGAGTGAACGAATCACATTTACTGATGTTGAAACATTGAAGACATCCAAGGCAATGAAAAGTACCTCTGCATGGGGTAGCTAAGGTCCATTGTGTATCAATGGGTTTTCTAGAACCTACAATAGCCCTAAGTAGATGGTTCCTAATATTGTTTGGTCGTTTATTACAAAGAAATGGTTTGTTAACAAATTCGGGTATATTAGAGTACAATTTCTATAAAAGTGACCATGTTTTAGGATGCAATGATTGCCGAGTCTACCAAAAGGATGATAGGTGCTAAAGAAAGCCATTGTTTCTGGGTGTTGCTAGTGAATCAGATATATTTTTCAAAAAATATCATCCGGATAGCCCCAGATCCGAATTGTATTATTGATTTCACTATGTCTAATGGTGCGGAGGGATTCGTTAGAGACAATATGTTCTATCCTATGGTGTTGTGATTTAGGGAGTGCATTCTTGACGTATTGCAGAAGGCTATTCATCTCCAAGGTACCAGTAGACTATTTGACATCTAAGGCTTGCTATGTAATTGCCCAAATAAAAATGCAGCACAGAATTTATTTTTCATGGAACCAATGGTGTGTTTAAATGTGCTTCCATAGCCTGTAGTGTCTCCAGACTTACCTTCCACCAAGCATATCTGGAACATCATTGGTAAGCAATTGTAAAGGGAGCTGCCACCAGTGGATCTTGTTAATTTGTGCATAGAATTCAGCATGGCAGATGATTCCTCAGAAATCCATTAATAACCTCACTGATAGCATGTAAGTGTGTGCATTTCTGTCTGTGATACTTGATAATGAACAATTTGACATGTTTTGAAAATGTTTCCATTTTTTCATAATTTGCATATCAATAACATGTCTATTGATCTTGTGATGTCCATAATTCTGCTGCTTTTCCTTCTCTTTTAGGTTTTATATGTTTTGTGGTCAATGTGAGCATGCGTTTATGTGCTGCATGTGTACCAACTTAAGTCAAGCTCAATTTTTGTGTTTTTTTCTCCATGGTGTAAGTTCAGTGTTGAGTAGCATAGATTTCTGAGCAAACTCCCATCTATGACTTCATGGTTGACCTACATGTGTGACAGCTTCTGACTATTTGTTGTGCATACTTTAAGATGAGTGTTATACATAAAACATCTTTCCAATGTATAGGTTGTAAAATAAATTATTCTGGTCATGGTGACATGTTCGTTTATGGTGTCTTCATATGTCTTATTTCAAGTTGCATCTCTGCATGTTCTCTATCTCAGCATACTACATTTTAAACCTGACACAGCTAAGCATATGGTTACATCTAAATATTTCATATTTGTTATAAATTGTTATAAATTTTGAACATACTTCCAGAGCACTATTCAGTCTGTAGGTGTCTCTAAGGAAGTTTGTGCTATGCAAAATATAACAGAAAAGGACGGCACTAGAGCGGCTAAATATCAGACGTTTTCATTAACCATGCTGGATCCAATTCAGGACGTGAGTAGGCACGTAGTTTGTAGCAGCAATTAAAGGGTGGTGCTCAACCATAAACAGAAGTATACTGACAATCCACTTGCATAGAGAAAAGAAAGAGGCGGCACTCACCCCGATGTTGCTTGAAGGTGATGTTCTTTATTCAATTCATGAATACATGAACACAAGGCAGAGGGCCGGCTGGTGACAGATCAGGTGCGGGAAGGAGGTGAGGGACGACGGCCGTTTCGCGATTGCTCGCTTCTACGGGTCCATGTGTGGGAGTCTAAGGCGTCATTTCCTTTATAGGAGACATGACGACTAAGTGTGCACAGGTGGGTGTTAAAACAAATTAAAACAAACAACTCCCTAGACGAAGATAAGTGTACCACATATACAAACGTATCTTATTACATTTTGAATCAGACTTTTATAAGAAAATGGACATGTCCAATTTATCATTTAGACCGATGGGACCCTGCGCATTTGTTTCTATTATCCAGCGGGCTTCCCGTTGTAACAGGCATTTATTACGATCGCCTCCATTAAGTGGGGTGTTCACTATTTCCAGTCCTGCAAATCGCAGGATATTTGGATCGCTATTATGTACCGTATATACTCGAGTATAAGCCGACCCGAGTATAAGCCGACCCCCCTAATTTTGCCACAAAAAACTGGGAAAACTTATTGACTCGAGTATAAGCCTAGGGTGGAAATGCAGCATTTACCGGTGAATTTCAAAAATAAAAATAGATCATTATTTCCCCATAGCTGTGCCATATAGTGCTCTGCACCGTTCATATTTCCCCATAGGTGTGAACCATATAGTGCTCTGCACCGTTCATTGTGCCCCCTAGCTGTGCCATATACGGTGCTCTGCACCGTTCATTGTGCCCCATAGATGTGCCATATACGGTGCTCTGCACCGTTCACTGTGCCCCATAGCTGTGCCATATACGGTGCTCTGCACCGTTCACTGTGCCCCATAGCTGTGCTGTGCCATATACGGTGCTCTGCACCGTTCACTGTGCCCCATACATAGCTGTGCTGTGCCATATACGGTGCTCTGCACCGTTCACTGTGCCCCATAGCTGTGCTGTGCCATATACGGTGCTCTGCACCGTTCACTGTGCCCCATAGCTGTGCTGTGCCATATACGGTGCTCTGCACCGTTCACTGTGCCCCATACATAGCTGTGCTGTGCCATATACGGTGCTGTGCACCGTTCACTGTGCCCCATAGCTGTGCTGTGCCATATATGGTGCTCTGCACCGTTCACTGTGCCCCATACATAGCTGTGCTGTGCCATATACGGTGCTCTGCACCGTTCACTGTGCCCCATAGCTGTGCTGTGCCATATACGGTGCTCTGCACCGTTCACTGTGCCCCATAGCTGTGCTGTGCCATATACGGTGCTCTGCACCGTTCACTGTGCCCCATAGCTGTGCTGTGCCATATACGGTGCTCTGCACCGTTCACTGTGCCCCATAGCTGTGCTGTGCCATATACGGTGCTCTGCACCGTTCATTGTGCCCCCTAGCTGTGCCTTATACGGTGCTCTGCACCGTTCACTGTGCCCCATAGATGTTCCACATAAATTTGTGCCGCCGCTGCCGCAATAAAGAAAAAAAAACACATACTCACCTCCCTTGATTGCAGCTCCCGGCGTCTCGTTCCGGCGCCTCCATCTTCCCGGCGTCTCTGCTCTGACTGATCAGGCAGAGGGCGCCGCGCACACTGTATGCGTCATCGCGCCCTCTGCCTGAACAGTCAGAGAGCAGAGACGCCGGGAAGATGGAGGCGCCGGCCGGGAAGATGGATCGGCGGCTGGAACGAGGACAGGTGAATATAACATACTCACCTAGTCCTGGCGATCCTCGCGCTGTCCCCTCCTGTCTTCGGTGCCGCAGCTTCTTTCTCTATCAGCGGTCACCGGCACCGCTGATTAGAGGAATGAATAGGCGGCTCCGCCCCTATGGGAGGTGGAGCCGCTTATTCATTTCTGTAATGAGCGGTCCCACGTGACCGCTGAAGAGAGGAAGAAACTGCAGCGCCGAAGCCCGTGGGACGGCAGGGACAGCGCGAGGATCGCTGGGACTAGGTAAGTATACCTCAGAGCCCTCACCCCCTCACCCGCCGACCCCACCGCTACCGTGACTCGAGTATAAGCCGAGGGGGGCACTTTCAGCCCAAAAATTTGGGCTGAAAATCTCGGCTTATACTCGAGTATATACGGTACCTCTTTTACATGTTGGATAAAACGGAGACAGCCTTTTCCAGATTTTATGGAGTTAAAATGTTCTCTAAACCTATGAAACATAGGCCGTATAGTTTTACCTATATAATAGAATTGGCAAGGACAAATGATAACATATACTACATACTGCGATCTGCAAGTAATAAAATGACGAACCGTATGGTACACCGGACCTATACGGATTGTTTCATCCAGTAGTCTTAAATGGCAAAATTTGCAGTTGCCACATTTATAGTTCCCGCTGGGTTGAGATTTTTTTAACCAAGTGCTATTGTCATTCACCGGTAAACGATTTTTTACTATTAAATCACCCAAATTTTTTGTGCGTTTATATGCAAAAGTAGGACGTGGCGCTAAAGTAGAAGCTAGCTCTCTATCATTTTTTAATACATGCCAGTTCTTATTTATGGCTGCATATACTGCTTTGTCCATAGGACTATGTACGAATGTAAATACAAATTTCTCTGTTCGCTTTTTTACAATTCGCGCGGTTTTTTTGCGGTTATATAAGACACTTTGTTGAGTGAGTTTTTGCACTCTGTCTTCCGCTTTTGCCAAGACCTTAGAAGGGTAATTTCTGTCGAGAAGATTAGTTTTTAATTTTCTTATTTGATCATTAAATCCCGTATCGACATTATTTATTTTTCTATAGCGCACTATTTGGCTATAAGGGATGCTATGTTTAGTATGCAAGGGGTGGGCACTGTTAAAATGAAGTATGTTATTTACAGCCGTAGGTTTTTTATATACACTTGTGTGAATTGTGCCATCAATTATGTCTAATTTTACATCTAAAAATTCAAGTGTATTTCCCCCAAAACATGCAGTGAATTGCATATTCTCATTATTAACGGTATTAAGATATGACACCAAGCTTTCAAAGATGGTTTTAGAACCGTCCCATACAATGAAGACATCATCGGCAAATCTTAAGTATGTGCGTATATGCCGCAGAAATGGATTGGTGGACGAAGTTATATATTTCTCTTCAAAAGCCGCTAGGAATAAGTTAGCGAATACACACGCGACGGGCGTACCCATCGCAGTTCCTGTGTGTTGAATAAACCACTTATCAAGAAACTTGAACGCATTGTGTGACAATACAAATTCAAGGCTTTCGGTAATGAAGTCAATAAATTCCTGCTCTTTGTTGGTATTCGCTAGAATTGTCCGCACAGCCTCAATACCTTTCTCTTGAGGAATTCTCGTATATAAGCTAACAATGTCAATTGAGACCAAAGAAAACTTAGGTTGCCAATCTACTGCTTGTAATTTTTCTTTATATTTACTGATAGGATTATTTTCTAGCAGGGCATAGGTAGCTTTATCGTTTAATTGGGACATAGCTTCCTCAATGTAGTATTTTTTGTCCAGGATGACTATATTGCCCCCTTTATCTGCTTTTCTTATAATCGTATCGTACGACTTCGCTACAGGCCAAATTTTCTCCTGGAATAAAAATAAGAGAAAGAACTTTCAGAGAAGCTTTCCATCAAGGAAATTTAATAAACGCAAAGCACAAAAAGATGGTTGGATAACTGATTCTGACTCAAGTGGTATCGAAGAATCTGGAGAACACGCAAATACCGTAGTAGCGGTCCCACAAGCAGAAGTCCCTTTAGGAAAAAGATCAGGCGGGGTGGACGAAAAAACAAATGGCCAGAAAAAACGAAAACAAGTCTCGTGGAGAAAGTAACAACTGACAAAGATGAACTACAAATAGTTAATTTATCAAATAGGATTCTCACCCATGAACAGAAAAAAGTGCTTTCGCTGGGTTTAAATTTCTGTATTCCAGAGAATTTTAATTTTACTGAGTTTAGAATTGACTTGTTTAAAGCAATAAGAAAATTACATTTAAAAAAATTTTTTGGACAGAATAAAAGCAATAAGAATCCCAGTGATAACGTTTCCACCGAAATCCCCGCGACTATTGGTAGCTTAGGCTTTATGGCATTTCCTCCAGTGGATAGACAAGATATTGAGGACACATGGTTGTTAGCAAATTTAGATGCATTTGATACTATGCCACCACATGTATCCGCGGATAATGATACCGTGTTGAATTTCGAATCCTTTAAAGGGGGCTTAAAATCAACTTTCATGCCTCCCACCTCTCCTGGAAATGCCATTGACTTATTCCAAGATCTAGTCCTTAAAGACGTAGAAGCTCTCTTATATCCTAGCCTACAAAAAAATCTGTCATATGGTGAGGAAAAAGCAATACGAGAAATACAACAGTGGGATGATACGATTATAAGAAAAGCAGATAAAGGGGGCAATATAGTCATCCTGGACAAAAAATACTACATTGAGGAAGCTATGTCCCAATTAAACGATAAAGCTACCTATGCCCTGCTAGAAAATAATCCTATCAGTAAATATAAAGAAAAATTAAGGACTCTATTGAATAAGTATGTTATAAAAGGTGTATTACTGAAAAGCAAAGCAGAAAAACTTTTACCAGAATATCCCACCATTCCGAACTGGTATAGTTTACCAAAAATACACAAGCACGCTACCAAGCCGCCGGGACGTCCCATAATTTCGGGAATTGGTTCTTTAACTGAACCGTTATCTAAATTTCTCGACTGGTTGCTTAAACCGTTGTTGAAAAAAATCCCGTCCTTCGTCAAAGACTCAGGAGATTTTTTGATTGCTTTACAATCAGTAGATTGGCAACCTACGTTTTCTTTGGTCTCAATTGACATTGTTAGCTTATATACGAGAATTCCTCAAGAGAAAGGTATTGAGGCTGTGCGGACAATTCTAGCGAATACCAACAAAGAGCAGGAATTTATTGATTTCATTACCGAAAGCCTTGAATTTGTATTGTCACACAATGCGTTCAAGTTTCTTGATAAGTGGTTTATTCAACACACAGGAACTGCGATGGGTACGCCCGTCGCGTGTGTATTCGCTAACTTATTCCTAGCGGCTTTTGAAGAGAAATATATAACTTCGTCCACCAATCCATTTCTGCGGCATATACGCACATACTTAAGATTTGCCGATGATGTCTTCATTGTATGGGACGGTTCTAAAACCATCTTTGAAAGCTTGGTGTCATATCTTAATACCGTTAATAATGAGAATATGCAATTCACTGCATGTTTTGGGGGAAATACACTTGAATTTTTAGATGTAAAATTAGACATAATTGATGGCACAATTCACACAAGTGTATATAAAAAACCTACGGCTGTAAATAACATACTTCATTTTAACAGTGCCCACCCCTTGCATACTAAACATAGCATCCCTTATAGCCAAATGGTGCGCTATAGAAAAATAAATAATGTCGATACGGTATTTAATGATCAAATAAGAAAATTAAAAACTAATCTTCTCGACAGAAATTACCCTTCTAAGGTCTTGGCAAAAGCGGAAGACAGAGTGCAAAAACTCACTCAACAAAGTGTCTTATATAACCGCAAAAAAACCGCGCGAATTGTAAAAAAGCGAACAGAGAAATTTGTATTTACATTCGTACATAGTCCTATGGACAAAGCAGTATATGCAGCCATAAATAAGAACTGGCATGTATTAAAAAATGATAGAGAGCTAGCTTCTACTTTAGCGCCACGTCCTACTTTTGCATATAAACGCACAAAAAATTTGGGTGATTTAATAGTAAAAAATCGTTTACCGGTGAATTGACAATAGCACTTGGTTAAAAAAATCTCAACCCAGCGGGAACTATAAATGTGGCAACTGCAAATTTTGCCATTTAAGACTACTGGATGAAACAATCCGTATAGGTCCGGTGTACCATACGGTTCGTCATTTTATTACTTGCAGATCGCAGTATGTAGTATATGTTATCATTTGTCCTTGCCAATTCTATTATATAGGTAAAACTATACGGCCTATGTTTCATAGGTTTAGAGAACATTTTAACTCCATAAAATCTGGAAAAGGCTGTCTCCGTTTTATCCAACATGTAAAAGAGGTACATAATAGCGATCCAAATATCCTGCGATTTGCAGGACTGGAAATAGTGAACACCCCACTTAATGGAGGCGATCGTAATAAATGCCTGTTACAACGGGAAGCCCGCTGGATAATAGAAACAAATGCGCAGGGTCCCATCGGTCTAAATGATAAATTGGACATGTCCATTTTCTTATAAAAGTCTGATTCAAAATGTAATAAGATACGTTTGTATATGTGGTACACTTATCTTCGTCTAGGGAGTTGTTTGTTTTAATTTGTTTTAACACCCACCTGTGCACACTTAGTCGTCATGTCTCCTATAAAGGAAATGACGCCTTAGACTCCCACACATGGACCCGTAGAAGCGAGCAATCGCGAAACGGCCGTCGTCCCTCACCTCCTTCCCGCACCTGATCTGTCACCAGCCGGCCCTCTGCCTTGTGTTCATGTATTCATGAATTGAATAAAGAACATCACCTTCAAGCAACATCGGGGTGAGTGCCGCCTCTTTCTTTTCTCTATGCAAGTGGATTGTCTCTAAGGAAGTGCTTGCTGACATGTCCTGAAATCTGTGCTTCAGTAAACATATATAGCAGACAACTAGTGATGAGTGAGTGTACTCGTTGCTCTGGTTTTCCCAACGTTTTATCACTCTGTAATGGGATAGTTGAAAATAATCATATAAAACCCCAAAGAATTTTATTTAAATATCTAAAAGGCCACCAACCTGTGGCTGCACCAAGCAAAACAAAACAACAAAACACACCGTGAAAAAAACTAGTGTATGGGGAAAAGATGATCCCTAGATAGTGGCTATGCTGGTCGCTGCCTACCAGCGGGGGTTGGCACCCTAGGGGGAACGTTGTGGTGCCCCCGCTCAGCGACAGCTTGCCCTAGGCTCCCTAGATAGCCCTAGTATTACCAATGGGTCCCTCTACCCACACAATGATGATGTGCTAAAGGTACCCTTAATAAGCTAGACAAATGACACACCTATGTATAGGGAATCCTAAGCCCCAACACAGTGAATATAAAAACAAAATGAGAACATGTGGTAGGCTATTGACGGGCATAAAAGATACAGATTAAGCACCTAATCGATCCAATTCGGATCTAGAGATTCTTTGTGCTAATAGCTACAATCCAAGCGCACCTGTGCAGTGGGTCACAATCAGTATCATATCCTATGGATTCATTAATAAGTCACGGAATGGGCCACCTGCTCGATGAATAGTGACCTGTCATGCATAGATAGGTGCCAATGCTGTACGCAAAACAGAAAGACCCCTGTCAACATCACTTGATCATATATGAAGCTGCACAATTGGTACTCATCGTTAGGTGCCGTGCCGTCAGCCCACTGTCATCAACCGCCAAGCACGCTCGGGTGACCTCCGAGTATTTATGACTGCTTGGAGATTTAGTTTTCATCTTGGTATGAATGATTTACAGCTACTAGCCTGCTTGATTACATGTGGGGATTCTCTAGCAACCAGGCAACCCCCACATGTACTCAGCCTGGCTAGAAGCTGTAAATCATTCAGTTGCCGAGATGAAAACTTAATCTCCGAGCTCTCATAAATACTTAGAGGTCACCCGAGCGTGCTCGGGGGAAAACCCAAGCAACGAGTACACTTGCTCATCACTACTGACAACATAAAGCACTAATATAAAATACTAATAAGAAGGAACAAGGATAACTAATTGGAAGACCTGCAGGAATATACTAGAAATTTTCATTTGGGAGGCAAATAAAATGTTGGTTGAGTCATTGAGTGAGAAATAGGGATTTCATTGGTGGCTCTGCAACTGGGTCCTTCCATCCTTTCTACAATATCAATAGCACAATTCCCAAATGCATATTGTGAGGTCTGGAGTGTGGCATACAATGGCACCCACCCCCGAGCTCACTTAATCCACTCCAAAAAACATCATGTAAGACAGGAGAAAAAACGGAGCATCAATGAACAAAATAACAACGTTTATTTCATAAATAGTTCATGTTAAAATTGATTGATATTATACAGTAATTCGCAAGACAGTGCCTAGAAACGCTGAAATCCCCCCCACAAAAAAACCCTCAAATGGTGTCCCCACAAAGGAGAACACCAAAAGGCCCCATAGTCTAATAAAGTCAAATGCTCCACATGCTAGTAAGGAGCTGCGAGTAAGAGTCTAAATAAAATTAGCCACATATACAGACACCTCACAGAAGTCTATTAAGTGTAACTCCATCCCATAACACATAAAGGGAGGGTCTGATATGCCAGACTTACCATAAACAGAAGCAGGGTGGGAAGACAGCCGGAGAATGGACCCCTATGCACGTTTCGCGGCAACGCCGTGCCGCTTTCTCAAGGGGATGGCATATGGTGCCAAAAAGGACCTTGAAATAGCCCAATGACCCTGGTCACGTGATGATAATTGACCAATCACAGTGGCACTCTCGGCGCGTGCGCATTGCAACAAAAGTACCCCGAGCGCACACACAAGGTTTAAAGACGCCAGTCCACAACAAGGCGCAGCGAATCGCAATGCAACGCGCACGGCCACAGCTAAAATATTCCATACATATCTTGCAATGGCCCCCCATGGCAGACAAAAAAAAGACCTAATACAATTAATTCTAAATTACAACATCACAAACACACATTTTGAATGGAAATAATGTCACAGTAAATAATGGGACAAGTCCACACATTAGGTAGATATCAATCCATCCAATAAGAGGCGATTGTCTATCATGGTGATGAAAGGAAGGAGGTCATGCGTCTTGTCCATAGTTTGTATCCGAAGTCGCCCAAGCATGAGATAAAGCATAGATCAGGGGTATCGGTAGGATCAATGAAGGGCAAAATGAAGAACACCTTAGGCACCGGACGTATCACAAGTTACTGATAATACAAAAAGCAAAAATAAAAAATCATTAAAAAAGGACATACAAAAAACACGTTAAAAACAACAACAATAACCTGGCTGAGGAGAACATGGGGGAAGGGGGAAAGGGGTTGATGGTAAACAGGAGGTAGCTAGATATGTAGTGTACAACCAAAAGCGGAGAGAAAACAAAATTCAAGACTCTCATAGGAACGAAGCAAAGCTCAATGCTTCGTTCAAGCCCTTTGTGACATGGTATCAAGTAGCACAATACATTTTGTTTCAATTTGTGCTGAGAGTTTCTTTTTGTCACCACCTCTAATCCCCATATGGAAAGCATCAATCCCCCTCACCCGAAGAAGTCTTGCGTCGCATTTATGATGCGACCTAAAGTGACGGAGGATTGTTTTAAGGTCTGAAATGTCGTACACTGTCTTGGCTGCATCAATGTCCCACACATGCTCCCGAACCCGAACTCTAAGTTCACGAGTAGTGAGCCCCACATAAACCATAGGACAAGGACATGTAGCATAATAAATCACATTGGTAGTGCTACAGGAAATCCACTGTCTAATTTGGAATTCCTTAGATCCATCGGTCGAAACAAAACTAGAGCAGCGCAGTATACAACATATGTCTATGGTGCATCATGTAGAGCAGACCTGAGCAAAGTGCAGTCCACAGGCCACATCCGTCTCTCTGGCTATTCCAGTCAGGCCCACAGACCAAGGCAGCCAAAGGGCTGAAGGAGTGGTTCATGGGCCACACCATGCCCTTGTCCTCCTTCCATTTATCACCACCGCCCACTTTCACCGCTATCTGCATCCTTGGGATGCAGACAACAGTGACAATATTGGTGGCGTATGGAGCTGTCGGCTCCTTCTTCCACTAATCAGTGGGTGAGACAGCAGTCGTGATGATGTTGTTTCATCGTATCAGCTGTTCACTATGGAGAATCAGTGCATCAGAGAGCTGCGGGAACGTGTGCAAGGTGAACATGTGTTGTTTTTTTTTTTCATGTGTGTGGGATGTTTGTATGTATATAAGAGGCTATGTGGAGGCTCATGCTCTATATAAGAGGCTATGTGGGGCTTATATTGTGTATAGAAGGCTTTGTGGACTCATGCTGCATATAAGATGCTATGTGGGGGCTCACACTGTATATAGTGAGACTATGTGGGGCTCATACTGTATAAATTACTAGCTATGTGGGGTTCATACTGTACTTAAGTGTATATAGAGGGCTTCATGGGGCTCATAATATAGGGGCGCATTCTGGGGTGCATTCTGTAAATGGGAGAGAATGTGGTGCTCATTAGAAATATAGTAAACCGTGTCAAAAATAAAATTAACTACAGCAAAATGTCGCTGGAGGCGATGGCATTTTGTTGGAGTAAAAAGAAATTTGGCTGCAGCAAAATGATGCCAACGGGGATGTTTGTGTAGTTGCATCTATCTATAGATGCTACAGCGTATGCGCTATTTTGCTGTAGTTAATTTTTCTTTTTTAAAGACCACAATAATAACTACGCAAGTGCAATATTTAAAAAAGGAGGAAGAAAACTGAAGGTTCATTGACCTGTCATTTAAGCCCATACAGATGAATATTAGAGCAGAACACCAAATAAAGACCCGAGAATCTCATTAACTGAAAACTGCAAATAAAGATTAAATAACAACCACAAAACAGATTTCATCAACCCATGTATCATTTTAATCAGTGTAATGGCGCCAAACTGACATTGCTTGTAGATTACTTAGTAAAATCCTGATGACAGGTTCGCTTTAAGATCTAATGGGTGGACACTGGTCAAATTGACTATCTGCCTCCATGACTTAATTTAAAGGGGTTGTCCACTACTAGGACAGTTCCTGCTTGATCAAAATGTTTGGCACCTATAAAATAGTAACACTTATACGCACGTCCTGTGCTGGCATTGTTTCAGTGGTGTCAGCACCCGATCTCCTGGGGATCCCGTGCGGTTGCTGTGACACATGACACCGGTACTCATTCAGCGCTGACATCTCTGTACCTTTCAGACAAATCCAACACGAAGTGAAAGTCCAGGCTTCAGCTGATCTCAAACTTCCTCTTCATGCTCAATTCAACAGGAGGTGGGGACAGTGAACCCGGCACTGATTGGGCACCAGGGTTACGTGTAACAATAATAGCACAGTAACCCCGGAAGAGCGAATGCTGATACCGTGTGTTAATGTTGATCCTTGGCTAGATGAAGAGAATGGGGCATCAGACTGCGCTGCTCGCCTGTCAGGATAATGTACCAGAGAAGTCCAAATAGAAGTAGTAGAGAATAGACTTTATTTCTACGCGTTTCGTGGTGATCACACCACTTCCTCAGGACAGTCAGAACACTTCCTCAGGATAGACTGTCCTGAGGAAGTGGTGTGATCACCACGAAACGCGTAGAAATAAAGTCTATTCTCTACTACTTCTATTTGGACTTCTCTGGTACATTATCCTGACAGGCGAGCAGCGCAGTCTGATGCCCCATTCTCTTCATCTAGCCAAGGATCATCACATCGGGGCTTGCAGCAGCCGCCAATGCTAAGTGCAGTGGTTGTGTCTTACACAACCATAATAGGTGAGTGAATTTATACTATCTCTCACGAATATTCCGTTTATCTCGGATAAGACCCTATGTGCGCTCTGTATTCCTTCTAGCTACCTTGTCGCGTGTTAATGTTGGCGGATTGCACAAAATAAATTTAATAAAGAAGTGCAATCGTAACCCGGGGTCCACCATGCAGAGATGTAAAACTGCAGCTAATGTGAACAATGGCGGAACACGTAACGAGCGATTGCTAGCTCACACTGAGTTACACGTCATTCAGCGAACAGCACATGAAGTTGTGTCAGTCGCACACAGAAACAAAATAGATGTTCTGCTATAGCGCTGTGTCACTCGCACACAGTAATGAAGCACATGCTCTGCAATAGAGCTGTGTCACTCGCATACAGTAACTAAGAATATACAGTATAGACCAAAAGTTTGGACACACCTTCTCATTTAAAGATTTTTCTGTAATTATGTCTTACTAGATGGTGGCCCGATTCTTACGCATCGGGTATTCTAGAATATGCATGTCCACGTAATATATTGCACATCCCACATAGTATATTGCCTAGCCACGTAGTATATTGCCCAACCACGTAGTATATTGCCCAACCACGTAGTGTATTGCCCAGCCACATAGTATATTGCCCAGCCACATAGTATATTGCCCAGCCACGTAGTACCGTATATACTCGAGTATAAGCCGACCCGAGTATAAGCCGACCCCCCTAATTTTGTCACAAAAAACTGGGAAAACTTGTTGACTCGAGTATAAGCCTAGGGTGGAAAATGCAGCAGCTACCGGTGAATTTCAAAAATAAAAATAGATGCTCCATACCGTTCATTATTGCCCCATAAGATGCTCCATATAAAGCTGTGCCACATATAATGCTGCATACCGTTCATTATTGCCCCTGTCATGATCCCAATGGCAGGGGATCACAAAAGGACAAGCACACAAAAAACAGAACAAGCTCTAGGGTGATGGAAACTGAGCTGACTGCGATCCTGAACCTAATTCACAACACTAGCAGTAGCCGGGGAACGTGCCTACGATGATTCTAGACGTCTCGCGCCAGCCGAAGGACTAGCTTCCCCTATTAGAAGAAACAAAGACCTCTCTTGCCTCCAGAGAAATATCCCACAGAAATAGCAGCCCCCCACATGTAATGACGGTGAAATGAGAGGAAAACACATACGTAGTAATGAAAACAGATTCAGCAAAATGAGGCCCGCTAAAACTAGATAGCAGAGGATACAAAAGTGAACTGCGCGGTCAGCGAAAAACCCTACAAAAAACCATCCTGAAATTACCTGAACTCATGTGCCAACTCATGGAACAGGAGGAGTAATATCAGCCCACTAGAGCAACCAGCAACAAGGAATCACATAACTGCAAGCTGGACTAAAACAAAAATAAAGCAAAACGTGGAACAGGAAAATCAAAAACTTAGCTAGTCCTGATGATTACAGAAGCGGAAAGCAGAGGTAACAAGACACACTGATTACATTGATCGCCGGCGAGGAAATGACAAGAAAGCCAGGTTAAATAGGAAACTCCCATATCCTGATAGAACAGGTGGACACCAGAGACCGCAGAGAACACAAGTCACCCAGTACCATCTGTAACCACCAGAGGGAGCCCAAAAACAGAATCCACAACAGTACCCCCCCCTTGAGGAGGGGTCACCGAACCCTCACAAGAACCACCAGGGCGACCAGGATGAGCCCTATGAAATGCACGGACCAAATCAGCAGCATGAACATCAGAGGCAACCACCCAAGAATTATCCTCCTGACCATAACCCTTCCACTTGACCAAATACTGAAGTTTCCGTCTGGAAACACGAGAATCCAAGATCTTCTCCACAACATACTCCAATTCTCCCTCCACCAGCACCGGAGCAGGAGGCTCAAGCGAAGGAACAACAGGTACCTCATACTTCCGCAACAACGACCGATGGAACACATTATGAATAGCAAACGATGCCGGGAGATCCAAACGAAACGACACAGGGTTAAGAATTTCCAAGATCCTATAGGGACCGATAAACCGAGGCTTGAACTTAGGAGAAGAGACCTTCATAGGAACAAAACGAGAAGACAACCACACCAAGTCCCCAACACGAAGTCGAGGACCCACGCGGCGACGGCGATTAGCAAACTGCTGAGCCCTCTCCTGGGACAACTTCAAATTGTCCACCACATGACTCCAAATCTGATGCAACCTATCCACCACCATGTCCACTCCAGGACAATCAGAAGGTTCCACCTGACCAGAGGAAAAACGAGGATGAAACCCCGAATTACAAAAGAAAGGAGAAACCAAGGTAGCAGAACTAGCCCGATTATTAAGGGCAAATTCGGCAAGCGGCAAAAAGGTAACCCAGTCATCTTGATCAGCAGAAACAAAACACCTTAAATAAGTTTCCAAGGTCTGATTAGTTCGCTCCGTCTGGCCATTCGTCTGAGGATGGAATGCAGACGAAAAGGACAAATCAATGCCCATCTTAGCACAGAACGTCCGCCAAAATCTAGACACAAACTGGGATCCCCTGTCAGAAACAATGTTCTCCGGAATCCCATGCAAACGAACCACATTCTGAAAAAACAGAGGGACCAACTCAGAGGAGGAAGGTAACTTAGGCAAGGGGACCAGATGAACCATCTTAGAAAAGCGGTCACACACAACCCAGATGACGGACATTTTTTGAGAGACAGGGAGATCCGAAATAAAGTCCATGGAAATGTGCGTCCAAGGCCTCTTCGGGATAGGCAAAGGTGACAACAATCCACTGGCCCGAGAACAGCAAGGCTTAGCCCGAGCGCAAACTTCACAAGACTGCAGAAAAGAACGCACATCCCTCGACAAGGAAGGCCACCAAAAAGACCTGGCCACCAAGTCTCTAGTACCAAATATTCCAGGATGACCTGCCAACGCAGAAGAATGGACCTCGGAGATGACTCTACTGGTCCAATTATCCGGAACAAACAGTCTTTCAGGCGGACAACGATCAGGTTTATCCGCCTGAAACTCCTGCAAAGCACGTCGCAAGTCTGGGAAGACAGCCGACAAAATCACCCCATCCCTAAGGATACCAGTGGGCTCAGAATTTCCAGTGGAATCAGGCACAAAACTCCTAGAAAGAGCATCCGCCTTCACATTCTTTGAACCTGGCAGGTATGAAACCACAAAATCGAAACGGGAGAAAAACAGTGACCAACGAGCCTGTCTAGGATTCAGACGCTTGGCAGACTCAAGGTAAATCAGATTTTTGTGATCAGTCAAGACCACCACACGATGTCTAGCACCCTCAAGCCAATGACGCCACTCCTCAAATGCCCACTTCATGGCCAAAAGCTCCCGATTACCAACATCATAATTCCGCTCAGTGGGCGAAAACTTTCTAGAAAAGAACGCACATGGCTTCATCACCGAGCAATCGGAGCTTCTCTGTGACAAAACCGCCCCCGCTCCAATCTCAGAAGCATCAACCTCAACCTGAAAAGGAAGCGAAACATCTGGCTGACGCAACACAGGAGCAGAAGAAAACCGGCGCTTAAGTTCCTGAAAGGCCTCCACAGCCGCAGGAGACCAATCAGCAACATCAGCACCCTTCTTAGTCAGATCCGTCAAAGGCTTAACAACACTAGAAAAATTAGTTATGAAACGACGATAGAAATTAGCAAAGCCCAAGAACTTCTGTAGACTCTTAAGAGATGTAGGCTGCGTCCAGTCACAAATAGCTTGAACCTTGACGGGATCCATCTCAATAGTAGAAGGGGAAAAAATATACCCCAAAAAAGAAATCTTCTGGACTCCAAAGAGACACTTTGAACCGTTTACAAACAAAGAATTGGCCCGCAGGACCTGAAACACCTTCCTGACCTGCTGAACATGGGACTCCCAGTCATCAGAAAAAAACAAAACATCATCCAAATACACAATCATAAATTTATCCAGATATTCACGGAAAATATCGTGCATAAAGGACTGGAAGACAGAAGGAGCATTAGAAAGTCCAAAAGGCATCACCAAATACTCAAAATGGCCCTCAGGCGTATTAAATGCGGTTTTCCACTCATCACCCTGCTTAATCCGCACAAGATTATACGCACCCCGAAGATCAATCTTAGTGAACCATTTAGCCCCCTTAATGCGAGCGAACAAATCAGTCAACAATGGCAAAGGATTCTGATATTTGACCGTAATCTTATTCAAAAGACGGTAATCTATACAAGGCCTCAAGGAACCATATTTTTTGGCCACGAAAAAAAAACCTGCTCCCAAAGGAGATGAAGATGGACGGATATGTCCCTTTTCCAAGGACTCCTTAACATAATCCCGCATAGCAGTATGCTCTGGCACTGACAGATTGAACAAACGACCTTTAGGAAATTTACTGCCAGGAATCAAATCTATAGCACAATCGCAATCCCTGTGAGGAGGAAGCGAATTGAGCTTAGGCTCCTCAAAAACATCCCGATAATCAGACAAAAATACAGGAACCTCAGAAGGAGTAGATGAAGCGATAGAAATCGGAGGTGCATCATCATGAACCCCCTGACATCCCCAGCTTAACACAGACATCGCCTTCCAGTCGAAGACTGGGTTATGAGTTTGTAACCATGGCAGACCAAGCACTAAGACATCATGTAAATTATACAGTACCAGGAAGCGAATCACCTCCTGATGAACGGGAGTCATACGCATGGTCACGTGTGTCCAGTACTGAGGTTTATTCATAGCCAAAGGTGTAGAGTCAATTCCTTTCAAAGGAATAGGGACTTCCAGAGGCTCCAGACTAAACCCACAGCGGTTGGCAAATGACCAATCCATAAGACTCAGGGCAGCGCCTGAATCCACATAGGCATCGACGGAAATGGCTGATAATGAACAAATCAGAGTCACAGACAGAATGAACTTAGACTGTAAAGTACTAATGGCAACAGACTTATCAACCTTTTTTGTGCGTTTAGAGCATGCTGATATAACATGAGCTGAATCACCACAATAAAAACACAACCCATTTTTCCGCCTATAGTTTTGCCGTTCACTTCTGGACTGAATTCTATCACATTGCATTGTCTCAGGTGCCTGTTCAGAAGACACCGCCAAATGGTGCACAGGTTTGCGCTCCCGTAAACGCCGATCAATCTGAATAGCCATAGTCATAGACTCATTCAGACCTGTAGGCGCCGGGAACCCCACCATAACATCTTTAATGGCCTCAGAAAGGCCATCTCTGAATTTTGCAGCCAGAGCGCACTCATTCCACTGAGTAAGCACCGACCATTTCCGAAATTTCTGACAATATATTTCTGCTTCATCTTGCCCCTGAGAGAGAGCCAATAAAGCTTTTTCAGCCTGAATCTCTAGGTTAGGTTCCTCATAGAGCAATCCCAATGCCAGAAAAAACGCATCCACATTAAGCAACGCAGGATCCCCTGGTGCCAATGCAAATGCCCAATTCTGAGGGTCACCCCGCAGGAAAGATATTACAATTTTGACTTGCTGAGCAGGGTCTCCAGAGGAGCGAGATTTCAAAGAAAGAAACAACTTGCAATTGTTCCTAAAATTCAGAAAACTAGATCTATCTCCAGAAAAAAAACTCTGGGATAGGAATTCTAGGTTCAGACATAGGAGCATGTACAACAAAATCTTGTATATTTTGAACCTTAGCAGCAAGATTATTCAGGCTGGAAGCCAAACTCTGGACATCCATGATAAACAGCTGAGGTCAGAGCCATTCAAGGATTAAGAGGAGGTAAGACGCAGCCAGGCTGCAATTAAGGCTAGGCAGCAAACTCTGAGGGAAGGAAAAAAAAAAAAAAAAAACTTCCTCAGACTACTTTTCCTCCTACTTCAGCCAATACGATTACCACTTTTGGGCCGGCGATACTGTCATGATCCCAATGGCAGGGGATCACAAAAGGACAAGCACACAAAAAACAGAACAAGCTCTAGGGTGATGGAAACTGAGCTGACCGCGATCTTGAACCTAATTCACAACACTAGCAGTAGCCGGGGAACGTGCCTACGATGATTCTAGACGTCTCGCGCCAGCCGAAGGACTAGCTTCCCGTATTAGAAGAAACAAAGACCTCTCTTGCCTCCAGAGAAACACCCCACACAAATTGCAGCCCCCCACATGTAATGACGGTGAAATGAGAGGAAAGCACATACGTAGTAATGAAAACAGATTCAGCAAAATAAGGCCCGCTAAAACTAGATAGCAGAGGATACAAAAGTGAACTGCGCGGTCAGCGAAAAACCCTACAAAAAACCATCCTGAAATTACCTGAACTCATGTGCCAACTCATGGAACATGAGGAGTAATATCAGCCCACTAGAGCAACCAGCAACAAGGAATCACATAACTGCAAGCTGGACTAAAACAAAAATAAAGCAAAACGTGGAACAGGAAAATCAAAAACTTAGCTAGTCCTGATGATTACAGAAGCGGAAAGCAGAGGTAACAAGACACACTGATTACATTGATCGCCGGCGAGGAAATGACAAGAAAGCCAGGTTAAATAGGAAACTCCCATATCCTGATAGAACAGGTGGACACCAGAGACCGCAGAGAACACAAGTCACCCAGTACCATCTGTAACCACCAGAGGGAGCCCAAAAACAGAATCCACAACATGCCCCATAGATGCTCCATATAAAGCTGTGCCATATATAATGCTCCATACTGTTCATTATTGCCCCATAGATGTGCCATATAAAACTGTGCCATATAGTGCTCTGCACCGTTCATTATTGCCCCATAGATGTGCCATAGAAAGCTCTGCCATATAGTGCTCTACACCGTTCATTATGGTCCCATAGATGTGCCATAGAAAGCTCTGCCATATAGTGCTCTGCACCGTTCATTATTGCCCCATAGCTGTGCCATATAGTGCTCTGCGCCGTTCATTCCTGCCCCGTAGCTGCCATATAGTGCTCTGCACCGTTCATTCCTGCCCCATAGCTGTGCCATATAGTGCCCTGCGCCATTCATTATTGCCCCATAGCTGTGCCATATAGTGCTCTGCACCGTTCATTCCTGCCCCATAGCTGTGCCATATGGTGCTCTGCACCGTTCATTCCTGCCCCATAGCTGCCATATAGTGCTCTGCACCGTTCATTCCTGCCCCATAGCTGTGCCTTATAGTGCTCTGCGCCGTTCATTATTGCCCCATAGCTGCCATATAGTGCTCTGTGCCGTTCATTCCTGCCCCATAGCTGTGCCATATAGTGCTCTGCGTTATTCATTATTGCCCCATAGCTGCCATATAGTGCTCTGCGCCGTTCATTCCTGCCCCATAGCTGTGCCATATAGTGCTCTGCATTGTTCATTATTGCCCCATAGCTGCCATATAGTGTTCTGCATCGTTCATTCCTGCCACATAGCTGTGCCATAGAAAGCTGTGCCATTGCTGCTGCTGCAATAAAAAAAAAAATGCCATACTCACCTCGCTGCTTGCAGCTCCCAGCGTCCGGTCCCGGCGTCTCTCCGCACTGACTGATCAGGCAGAGGGCGCCGCGCACACTATATGCGTCATCGCGCCCTCTGACCTGCACAGTCAGTGCAAGAGGACGCAAAGACAGGGCGGCGCCCGGCATGTGGAACGCGGACAGGTGAATATAAAATACTCACCTGCTCCCGGCATCTCGCTCCCTCTGCCTGTCACACGGTGTTCAGTGCCGCAGCCTCTTCCTCTATCAGCGGTCACCGGCACCGCTGATTAGAGAAATGAATATGCGGCTCCACCCCTATGGGAGGTGGAGCCGCATATTCATTTCTCTAATCAGCGGTCCCACGTGACCGCTGAAGAGGGGAAGAGCTGCAGCAACGAAGACCGTGTGACAGGCAGGGGGAGCGCCAGGATCGCCGGGACTAGGTGAATATGCCTCAGCGCCCTCTCCCCCTCACCCGCCGACCCTGCCGCCCACCGTGACTCAAGTATAAGCCGAGAGGGGCACTTTCAGCCCAAAATTTTGGGCTGAAAATCTCAGCTTATACTCGAGTATATACGGTATATTGCCCAGTTACGTAGTATATTGCCCAGCACAGAGCCACGTAGTATATTGCACAGCGACGTAGTATACAGCACAGAGCAACGTAGTATATTGCCGAGCCACGTAGAATATTGGCCAGTCAAGCAGTATATTGCCCAGTCACGTAGTATATTGGCCAGTCACGTAGTATATTGCCCAGCTACGTAGTATATTGCCCAGCCACGTATGTCACAGGTTAAAAAATAAAAAATAAACATATACTCACCTTCCGAGGGCAAACATATACTCACCTTCCGAGGGAGCCCTTGTAGTCATGTCGCCAGTGTGCGGTGTACTTGGCAGCTTCCGGTCCCAGGGTTGGTAGCGCAGTACCCATGATGATGTCGCAGTCACATGACTGTGACATCATGGCAGGTCCTTCTCACGCAGGCGCAAGACCTGTGATGAGGTCGCGGTCACATGACTGTGATATCATGGCAGGTCCTTGTCGCATGGAGTGGTTACCGGAGCGTCGCGAGGAGCGGGAAAGACGGCGGAAGGTGAGTATATAATGATTTTTATTTTTTTTATTATTTTTAACACTAGATCCTTTTACTATTGATGCTGCATAGGCAGCATCAATAGTAAAAACTTAATCACACAGGGTTAATAGCGACGGTAACGGAGTGAGTTACCCACTACATAACATGGTCCATTACCGCTGGCATTAACCCTGTGTGACTGCGGGGAGTATGGAGCGGGCACTGACTGCTGGGAGGAAGGAGCGGCCATGATACCGCCGGACTGTGCCCATCGCTGATTGGTCGTGGCTAGGGTTGAGCGAAACAGATCGGTCATTTTCATAAATCGGTGACTTTTAGGCAAAGTCGGGTTTCATGAAACCCGAACCGATCCTACAGTGGGATCAGCCATGTGATACACGATCAGAGCGCCAAAGTCGCGTTTCATATGACGCTGTCACCGCCGTTTTCCATCCAATGAAGGAGGACGCAGAGTGTGGGCAGCGTGATGACATAGGTCTCGGTCCCCACCATCTTTGAGAAGTGCATGGCAGTGATTGGCTTGCTGTCTGTGGCGTCACAGGGGGAATAAAGGGGCGTGCACGCCGACCGCCATCTTACTTCTGCCGATCTGAGCATAGGGAGAGGTGTTGCTGCAGTTAGTCAGAAGCAGGGACAGAGTTAGGGAGGAAATATAAACCCCCAAACCGCTTGTGCTGGAGCGATTTTCACTGTCCCACACCACCTTTTTGTGCAGAGACAGTGGAGGTCGTATTTTAGTGCAGCAGCTGCATAGCTGTGTGCACGGTGCTGTGTAAACCAACTGCTTTTTTTAAAGCAAAATTCCTGTTGCTCCTTTCTGCACAGTTACCTATCTTGTTTATTTGTCCACATTTTTGTGTTAAGCAGTCCTTTTTATTGCTGCCATACTTGTCCTGAGCTCATTGTAGGGAGCTTGTTTTTTTTTATTTATTTTTTTAAATAATAATTCCAGCCACTTTCTGGCACGTTCATAGTGTTGTGTTATACCACTGGGCCAGAGTTGTGGTTCTGTGTCTCCCCCCCCCAAAAAAAGGGAGATTAAAATTAGCACACAGTGTATATTCTGCTGTACTACTAGTGTGTCGTATATATCAGGCAGCCACTTTCTGCCACGTTCATAGTTTACTGTTATACCACTGGGCCAGAGTTGTGGTTCTGTGTCTCCCCCCCAAAAAAAGGGAGATTAAAATTCGCACACAGTGTATATTCTGCTGTACTGCTAGTGTGTCGTATATATCAGGCAGCCACTTTCTGCCACGTTCATAGTTTACTGTTATACCACTGGGCCAGAGTTGTGGTTCTGTGTCTCCCCCCCAAAAAAAGGGAGATTAAAATTCGCACACAGTGTATATTCTGCTGTACTGCTAGTGTGTCGTATATATCAGGCAGCCACTTTCTGCCACGTTCATAGTTTACTGTTATACCACTGGGCCAGAGTTGTGCTTCTGTGTCTCCCCCCCCCAAAAAAAAGGGAGATTAAAATTCGCACACAGTGTATATTCTGCTGTACTGCTAGTGTGTCATATATATCAGGCAGCCACTTTCTGCCACGTTCATAGTTTACTGTTATACCACTGGGCCAGAGTTGTGCTTCTGTGTCTCCCCCCCCCAAAAAAAAGGGAGATTAAAATTCGCACACAGTGTATATTCTGCTGTACTGCTAGTGTGTCGTATATATCAGGCAGCCAATTTCTGCCACGTTCATAGTTTACTGTTATACCACTGGGTCAGAGTTGTGCTTCTGTGTCTCCCCCCCAAAAAAAGGGAGATTAAAATTCGCACACAGTGTATATTCTGCTGTACTGCTAGTGTGTCGTATATATCAGGCAGCCAATTTCTGCCACGTTCATAGTTTACTGTTATACCACTGGGTCAGAGTTGTGCTTCTGTGTCTCCCCCCCCCAAAAAAGGGAGATTAAAATTCGCACACAGTGTATATTCTGCTGTACTGCTAGTGTGTCATATATATCAGGCAGCCACTTTCTGCCACGTTCATAGTTTACTGTTATACCACTGGGCCAGAGTTGTGCTTCTGTGTCTCCCCACCAAAAAAAGGGAGATTAAAATTCGCACACAGTGTATATTCTGCTGTACTGCTAGTGTGTCGTATATATCAGGCAGCCAATTTCTGCCACGTTCATAGTTTACTGTTATACCACTGGGTCAGAGTTGTGCTTCTGTGTCTCCCCCCCCAAAAAAGGGAGATTAAAATTCGCACACAGTGTATATTCTGCTGTACTGCTAGTGTGTCATATATATCAGGCAGCCACTTTCTGCCACGTTCATAGTTTACTGTTATACCACTGGGCCAGAGTTGTGGTTCTGTGTCTCCCCCCCAAAAATGGAGATTCAAATTCTCACACAGTGTATATTCAGCTGTACTGCAAGTGCGTCGTATATCAGGCAGACACTTTCTTCCACGTTCATAGTGTTGTGTTATCCCACAGGGCCAGAGTTAGGGTTCAGTGTCTCCCCCCCAAAAATGGAGATTCAAATTCTCACACAATGTATATTCAGCTGTACTGCTAGTGCGTCGTATATCAGGCAGACACTTTCTTCCACGTTCATAGTGTTGTGTTATCCCACAGGGCCAGAGTTAGGGTTCAGAGTCTCCCCCCAAAAAATGGAGATTCAAATTCTCACACAGTGTATATTCAGCTGTACTGCTAGTGCGTCGTATATCAGGCAGACACTTTCTTCCACGTTCATAGTGTTGTGTTATAGCACAGGGCCAGAGTTGGGGTTCTGTGTCTCCCCCCAAAAGCAAGTCATCTTTCAGGCAAGCTACGTGTCAGCAGGGGAAGGTGGGACAAAAGAATGTGAAATCCATGATTGGTTAATTTAAATGAAGGTTAGATCATCAACATTTTTGGTAGCCAGACGTGTCCTTTTTTCGGTCAGTATTGAACCAGCAGCACTGAACACTCTTTCTGAAAGCACACTGACAGCAGGGCAATAGAGGTTCTGTAATCCATATTCTGGCAATTCAGGCCAGGTGTCTAATTTAGATGCCCAGTAATCAAAGGGGAATGACCTGAGAGGGAGAACATCGATAAGGATGGAAAAGTAGTTTGTAACCATACTGCACAAATGCTGTCTCCTGTCACTTTGAATCGATGCAGCTGTCCCTGTCGTGTCAGTGGTCATTGCGAAATCATTCCACAACCTTGTCGTAAAACCCCTCTGTCCAACGCCACTTTGGATTTCTGCACCTCTACCACCTCTGCCATGTTGCCCCCTGCAGCTCGTGTGAGAACCATCACCGGCGCTGTGTGCTGGCTGGGAATGCCTGAACCAAACGGTCTACAAGAGTTGCTTGTTTGGTAGCCAATATTTGACCTAGGTTCTCATGTGGCATGATATTTTGCAGTTTTCCTTTATATCTTGTATCCAGGAGGCAGGCCAACCGGTTGTCGTCATCGGTCATCATTTTAAAAATGCGGGGGTCCCTTTTTAGGGTACGCAAGGCCTACTCAGCCATGTGGGCCAATGTTCCAGGTGTGAATTAACTGTTTCTGCTGGGTTGAGGCCCACTTTCTTGCAAATCAACATCACAAGTGTCCCGCAATAAACCTGTACCAGACCTTGCAATGCCACCAGTTTCTATTGCCACCTGAGAATCATCCTCCTCCCATACTTATTCATCCCCATCATCCTCCTCCTCATCCTCTTCGTCCGCCAATTCGTCCTGTACAGTTCCCTGAGCAGACAATGGCTGACTGTCATCAAGGCTTCCCTCCTCCTCGGCTGCAGACGCCTGCTCCTTAATGTGCGTCAAACTTTGCATCAGCAGACGCATAAGTGGGATGTTAATGCTTATGATGGCGTTGACCACTGCACACCAGACAACTCCATGTCTGCCATCCAAGTGCCTGCCCATGTATCCTCCCACAAATTTATAACAGCACGCCTCTGTTCACACAGCCTCTGAACCATGTGCAGTGTGGAGTTCCACCTTGCTGCAACGTCGATTATTAGGCGGTGCTGGGGAAGATTCAGCGATCGCTGATGGTTCAGCATACGGCTGGAGTGTATGGGCATCCGGCGGATGTGCGAGCAAAGTCTTCGCACCTTCAGGAGCAGGGCTGGTAACTTTGGATAATTTTTGAGGAAGCCCTGCACCACCAGGTTAAAGGTGTGAGCCATGCAAGGTATGTTTTTCAGTTCTGAAAGGGATATGGCAGCCATAAAATTCCTTCCGTTATCACTGAATACCTTGCCTGCCTCAAGATGTACACTGCCCAGCCATGACTGAGTTTGTTGCTGCAAGTACTCCACCAGTACTTCCGTGGTGTGTCTGTTGTCGCCCAAACACTTCATTTGCAACACAGCCCGCTGACGCTTACCACTAGCTGTTCGATAATGGGACACCCCGTGTGCAACACTGGCAGCTGCGGATGGAGTGGTAGGGCGACTGTGCTCTGTGCACGAGCTTTCGCTTCTGGAGGAGGAGGAGGAGTTGCGAACGCTGTATGCCAACTTTTTCCTGAGACTGTGGGATAGGCTGAACTGTCGCACTATGGCTGCCCCCTGTGGACCCTGCATCCTACACATTAACCCAGTGCGCCGTGATGGACACGTAACGTCCCCGGCCATGCCTACTGGTCCATGCATCTGTTGTGAGGTGCACCTTTCCACTGACTGATTGCCTCAAGGCATGGACAATGCGGTCTTTGACATGCTGGTGGAGGGCTGGGATGGCTTTTCTCGCAAAGAAATGTCGACTGGGTAGGTCATAGCGTGGTACTGCGTGGGCCATCAGGTCTTTGAAAGCTTCGCTTTCAACCAAACGGTAGGGCATCATCTGTAATGAGATTAGTATAGCAATGTGGGCATTCAAATCCTGTGTACGCGGATGAGAGGATGAGTACTTTCTTTTCCTAATGAGAGTCTCTTGTAGGGTGAGCTGGACTGGAGAGCTGCATATGGCGGAACTAGCGGTGGTGGTGGTGGTGGACATGGCGGATTGAGAGAGAGTTTGTTATGGTATTCTTGTTGTTGCCCAACATAGAGTCTTTCCTACCAATAACCTTGTGATTCCCTGACTGCTTTGGCCTTACGACGATACCTCCACATTTGCTGCTGGTGGTGTCCTAACTGGTGGGCTTACAGTGAGGGAAGCAATGTAGCATTGCTGACTACCTTCACTCCGAGCAGGTGAACCAACGGTACGGGACGTTTCGTAGTTAGTCCAGGCTTGCAAGTGCATGGTGGTTAAATGTCTAAGCATGCATGTTGTATTTAAATTTTGAAGATTCTTCTCACTGCTAAAGGTCTTGGAGCATTTCTTACAGATAACTTTTGACTGATCATTCTGATCTTGGTGAAAAAATTGCTACGCTACACTCTTCCTACTATCGAAAACCTTTTCAGGCATTGTGCGCTGTGCTAATTTCACCGAATGACCACGCTCTCCTAACACTGTTTTTGTTTTTCGCAAACATTTTTGGCCTGATACGGGCCTGCCAGATGACAGCTGTTGCAATGTAGATGGCTGATGCGGATCATCCTCCTCTGCTTCTGAGCTAGTGGCAGCGGCACCCTCTTCACCCAATGGCTGCCAATCTGGGTCAACAATTGGGTCATCTATCACCTCCTCCTCAACGTCATGTGCACCTTCCTCAGTGTCACCGTGTAAGGTGCTATAGCATTCGGGACTGGGCACCATAGTCTCATCAGGGTCACATTCTGGCTCAGTAAACTGCGAGGGCAATGTAGTGATCACAGTCAATGGAACAGCATCACAATCTAGCTGTGGCTGTGCATCAGTGCACTCCATGTCCTATTCTTCTTGTAATTGGCATAGTACAATTTCCCTTTCGAACCCAGGCACGGTATGTTTAAAGAGCTTCATGGAGTAACCTGTAGTGTCGCCTGCTGCATCCTTCACTTTTGGTTTGGGAGAAGGACACAAGGAAACGTCTTTTTCCTGACCGGGAGCATCCACTGACGACTGGCTGCTCTTACATTTAGAACTTTGGGAAGAGGAGGCGAAAGAGCTAGAGGGTGAGTCAGCA
Source organism: Ranitomeya imitator (assembly GCF_032444005.1). Taxonomy (NCBI): domain Eukaryota; kingdom Metazoa; phylum Chordata; class Amphibia; order Anura; family Dendrobatidae; genus Ranitomeya; species Ranitomeya imitator. The sequence goes on along the minus strand of NC_091286.1, from coordinate 269,754,768 downwards.
AGGAAAGACAACACTTTTTCCTGCTTCTCCGGCTTTAAAAGCTGTTTTCCTACTCCCAGGTAAGGGAGCCTTCGAGGCCTTGTGTAGCCAGACGATGACACAGGCTGAACACCACCAGCCTTAGGTGCTACTGTGCTTTTGCCACTACCACGAGATGCAACACCACCAGCACCATCAGTACCAGCTGGCAACCTCCGCCCACGGCCTCTTCCACCAGACTTCCTCATTTTTGGGGGGGAGACACTGAACCACAACTCATATTACACCGTCGTAATATGAGGGGCCCTGTGCCAGTACCGCCGCCCACGAGAGAGTGTTCCCCCCCCCAGATTGAACTGTGCTCTACCACTTGCAATACTACCTCTCCTAGTCCACCACTGTGTAGTCTGTGCGGGTAAAACCTGAAATGGCACTGCCAGTACGAATTATTTGAAATGATAGATGATAGTTAAAATATACAGGGGCCCTGGACTCCATTTAATACTTTGCGCCTACTACCACTGTCTTTATTATTTGAGCGTAATAACGGTGTCTGCCGCTGCATCTTTTTTTTCCTTCACTGAACAAAGCTGAACTTCAACTGTTGTCCCGTTTCAAATATTAAACTGCATTTGCCCTACTTGTTGGGTTGGGGCCTACTAACGGTGTCTGCCGCTCCTTGGTGTTCTCCTGGTTTATTTTTCTTGCGCTTCAATCTTCAGGCTTTTGTTTAAATATTTTTTATATTAAACTGCATTTGGCCTAGTTCTTGGTTTGGGCCTAGTAACATTGTCTGCTGCTGCCTTTTGTTTTCCTCTACTACACAAAGCTGAGCTTCAATCTTCAGGCTTTCGGCCTATATTTAGAATATGAAACTGCATTTGGCCTACTTGTTTGATTGGGCCTACTAACGGTGTCTGCCGCTGATTGTTGTTCTCCTCCACTGAACAAACCAATGCCGCCTGTTTACTCCTGTTACCAATTTTTAACAGCTTTTAGCCTACTTTTTTATTTTGGGCCTATATCTGTGTTTCCTCTTCATTCCTGCCCATTGCCCAGCCACTGCTAGATGAGTCTGCTGGTACATTAACACAGACCACTACATTCCCCTTGCACTCTACACAGCCTGCATCTGACCCTGCTGAAACTCAGGTTCCCCTTCCCGCATACTATACCACCTTACATGGGGACAAAGAGGAAGGTGCAGATGAACGTGCAGGTTCCTTCAACAGGTGGGGGGCATACTCGTTGGCGACGTCACTGGCACAGGGCCCCTCATAGTATGCAAAAGTGTCTCTGCTGGTGGGAGGCGCCCCCGCCGTCAATCACAACGCCATACTTTGAGGGGCCCTGTGCCAGTGGCAATGCAAACGAGTGTGCCCCCCGCTTGCTCAGGATCACAGCACTTGCAAAGTTGAAATACTTACCTCTCCCTACTCCACCGCCGTGACGTATTCCACATTTCCTGGGCCCAAGAAAAAATTGAGCCAGCCCTCCCCCCCCCCCCCCCACAACTTTAACCAAATGACCCCCAATTTTCAATACCTAACTATTATTATAAGGTTAATAAAGATTGACAAGCTTAAGTAACAATTGATGATTTTGAAATTAAAATGGGCTCTGTAGGTGTTTTTCTGTCCTCCACTCACTGCCAACTTTTATTCCCCATTGACTTGCATTGGGTTTCGTGTTTCAGTCGGCCCCCCGACTTTTCGCAATGATCGGCCGATTTCACCCGACCCGACTTTTGACAAAGTCGGGTTTCGCGAAACCCGACTCGATCCTGAAAAAGTAAAAGTCGCTCAACCCTAGTCGTGGCAAAACGCCCACAACCATTGCCATGACCAATCAGTGACTTGGATTCCATGACACACAGAGGCCGCGACCAATGAATATCCGTGACAGACTGAAGGACAGACGGAAGTGACCCTTAGACAATTATATAGTAGATATTCTAGGTTCTTCAAAGTAGCCACCTTTTGCTTTGATGACTGCTTTGCACACTCTTGGCATTCTCTTGATGAGCTTCAAGAGGTAGTCACCGGGAATGGTTTTCACTTCACAGGTGTGCCCTGTCAGTTTTAATAAGTGGGATTCCTTGCCTTATAAATGGCATTGGGACCATCAGTTGTGTTGTGCAGAAGTCTGGTGGATACACAGCTGAGAGTCCTACTGAATAGACTGTAAGGGCTCATACTCACTTGCACGAGACTCGGATGACTCTCACACGGCAACACCCGGCGCTGCTGCCAGCACTCACAGCGGAGCGTGTGGCCACATAGGAATACATTCAGCCGCACGTGCTGCTCCTCTGTGCCAGGTGCAGTGCCGGGTATTGCCATGCGAGACTCATCTGAGTCTCACGCAAGTGAGTATGAGCCCTTAGCATTTGTTTTATGACAAGATAAAAGCAGCTAAGTAAAGAAAAATGAGTGGCCGTCATTACATTAAGAAATGAAAGTCAGTCAGTCTGAAAAATTGGGAAAACTTTGAAAGTGTCCCCAAGTGGCAAAAACCATCAAGCGCTACAAAGAAACTGGCCCACATGAGGACCCCCCAGGAAAGGAAAACCAAGAGTCACCTCTGCCTCAGAAATCACAGGTTAACAGAAGCTCAGATTTGAGACCAGGTCAATGCCACACAGAGTTCTAGCAGCAGACACATCTCTACAACAACTGATAAGATAAGAGGAGACTTTGTGCAGCAGGCCTTAATGTAAAATAGCTGCTATGAAACCACTGTTAAGGAGAGACAACAAGCAGAAGAGACTTGCTTTGGGCTAAAGAACACAATGAGTGGACATTGGACCAGTGGAAATCTGTGCTTTGGACTGATGAGTTCAAATTTGAGATCTTTGGGTCCAACCACCGTGTCTTTGTGCGACTCAGAAAAGGTGAACGGATGAACTATACATGCTTGTTTCTCACAGTGAAGCATGGAGGAAGAGGTGTGATGGTGCTATGCTGGTGACACTATTGGGGATTTATTCAAAATTGAAGACATACTGAACCAGCATGGCTACCACAGCATCTTGCGGCAGCATGCTATTCCATCCAGTTTGTGATTAGTTGGACCATCATTTATTTTTCAACAGAACAATGACCCCAAACACACCTCCAGGCTGTGTAAGGGCTATTTGACCAAGATGGAGAGTGATGGGGTGCTTCGCCAGATGACCTGGCCACCACAGTCACCAGACCTGAACCTAATCGAGTTGGTTTGGGGTGAGCTGGACCGCAGAGTGAAGGAAAAAGGGTCAACAAGTACTAAGCATCTCTGGGAACTCCTTCAAGATTGTTGGAAGACCATTCCCGGTGACTACCTCTTGAAGCTCATCAAGAGAATGCCAAGAGTGTGCAAAGCAGTCATCAAAGCAAAAGGTGGCTACTTTGAAGAACCTAGAATATAAGGCATAATTTCAGATGTTTCACAATTTTTGTTAAGTATATAATTCCACATGTGTTAATTCATAGTTTTGATGCCTTCAGTGCGAATGTACAATTTTCATAGTCATGAAAATACAGAAAAATCTTTAAATGAGAAGCTGTGTCCAAACTTTTGGTCTGTACTGTATGGTGTTAGACATGATCCCTGTTAACCTCACAGGGATCGAAGCCCACTAATGAGGTGTTAGACATGATCCCTGTTAACCTCACAGGGATCGAAGCCCACTAATGAGGCAAGTAGCAAACAGTGGTCAAGCAGTCAGCAGCAGCTCTCAACCACCTCCTCTCTGGCCAGAGGTGCCACAATTCTAAAGGCTAGACACCCGCTCTGAATCCATACAAACAAACTCCTCTCCGGAGGTGCTGGAATTCTAACAGCTTACTGCCGACCCTGAGGACATGCTGACAAAAACCATGCTGTTGCAATGTTTCATTCTCACGTAGAAAGAGGATGATACTAGCGCACCGGCATGCGCCTCTGAGAGCCTTTTATATGTAAAGCTCAAGTCCAGTCAGACAGGGTCTTGCCCTTGGACCAATCCAGAGCTGCCACATCATCAGAGCAGCTGACATCACCACTTCACGAGCATGCTTAGTAGGGTGTTTTCTGGACTTAGTCTCCAAAGGGTTCGCTCGTCGCTGCCTACCGCTGGTTACCATAGGCTTGGCCAGCAGTAACCAGACGAATAGCAAGAGCCTGAGCAAGATGCTAGGACTGATGTCTATGCTCAGCAGCACCCGCAGCGGCCGCAGCGGCCAGAGCTGGATGGGAGACTGCAGATGCAGGCAAGGCTTGGGATCTACCCTGTGCAGCGGGAGAATCATGGCGCCTAAAACGCAGAAAATCCACAAAAATAATGAACATGCTCATTTTTTTACCGCGATGCGTTTTTTGTGTGGAAAACGCATCCATGTGCACATAACATACAGAATGCATTCTAAATGATAGAATGCATAATGTATGCATTTTTAATGAGTTTTTATAGCGTTTTTACCGTGAAAAACCGCGAAAAAAACGCGAAAAAACCTGAACGTGTGCACATAGCCTAACACTGCGAGAACAAACCCAGCACAGGAAGTGAGTATATGCTTTATTATTCTATGGAGGGAAAGTGAGGGATATGACAAGAAGTTATCCAGGTAGTGGACAACTTCTTTAAATGAATGGGGTTGTACCGGTGTGATACTTTACTCTCATAATCACATACAGCTCTATAGTGAGATCAGAGCTAACACAGTACAGCAGAGCTAACACAATACAGGAGAAGTGAACTTTGTCTCAATCCAAATATTTGCAGCAGCACTTGTGCATTGTGCATTCATCCCTGATGCAGAGTTGTGCCTGATTATAACAAACACAGTACAGCAGAGTTGAATCTTGTTTCATTGTAATCACATTTGCAGTGATGTCAGCTCTGCTGTACTGTCCCAACCCCCACACTGGCTGAGATGGAAGCTAAATAAATATGAGAGGGCATCGGTAGTGCAAATGTGTTAGTTCAACAGAAGTGAACTTTGTCTTATTACAGTGTTAGCTCTGCTGTACTGTGTTGGCTCTGCTATATTGTGTTGACACTACTGTACTGTTTTAGTTCTGATCTTACTGCAGAGTTTTGAGTGGTTATTAGAGCAAAGTGTCAGTCATTACTTGTCATACTGGTAATGCATCCTTTAATTTAAATTAAGGTCTGGAGGCAGATTCTCATGCAGATCTGTGCCATGGCCATTGATCTTAGGAGCTCATCTACATAAAATAAAAATGTGGATTTTGCATGAATAAGATGTTGCTTTGCTGACATTAAGTTATTATTTTATTCAGTTTCATATGACCTACCTATGAGCTACATGCACATATAGATGGATTAGGAGCAGTGCCGAAATGGCCTATAAGAGCATTGGAGGATCATTTAATTTAAATTCATTAACCCTGCGCATGTCGTGTCTCTCCCTTTGATGTGGGCTCCGGCACTGAGCACACATCAAAGCCACAACATGTCAGCTGGTTTGTACAGCTGACGTGTGGCTGCAATAGCGGCGAGTGGAATCAAGATCCACCCGCCGCTATTAACTAGTTAAATGCCGCTGTCAAACGCTGAGAGCGGCATTGAACTAGCGCTTCCGGCCATCAGGCCGGAAATGCACACATCGCTGACCCTCGTCACGTGATCGGGGTTCAGCAATGTGATGGCATGACAACCAGAGGTCTCCTTGAGACCTCTATGGTTGTTGCTGCTGTATTGCTGTGAGGGCCACCTTGTGGTCAGGGAGCCAAACAGCGGAGTCCATCATGGGTGTACTATTACACCCAAAATCAGAAAGGGGTTAATATACACAATGGTGCTTCAGATGGATGGGTATAATCACTGTAAGGAGCTGGAACTGTACAGCTTTGAAAACTGTGAAGTGGCCGTTCCCAGGAACTGAACTTCAGTTCCGATTCATGAGGTTGTCTGATCAAATAAAAACGTTACTGTGGGCTTGGATGGGGCAGAATAACAAAATCTCTACTGTTTACCTACAGGACACTCATATGGTCTGTTCCAGCACTGGGAGCAATATTATTTTTTAACCATGGAATCTCTGAGGCATGTATGTGTTAGGTAACATTTTTACTTAGGCCATACAAAATAGGTGCACATCATTAAAGCATGTAAACCTTGTTCTATTCATTACTACTACTTGTGATTTTTTGCGTCTTTGCTCATTTAGCATTCTAATGATGACATAATAGGAGTAATGATATAACGTGGTATTTAAGGATGATGCGATACTACTCCATGGTTCAGGCACAAATAAAACACCAGATTACATAACTTTATAAGTGACTAACAAGCCTCATTCACAGGCACTTCAGGAAAGACAAGATGAACGTATTACATGCAGCAGGTGCTCATCTAACGTCTTATCACAATGGTTTACTGATTATTCCAATTTCCTGCTGTAAATTCCTCATAAAGAACCAAGTCTTGCTAACAGTTTCTGCAAATGTGCTGCTTTGATACATTCAATGCACTGCAATGACATCTCTTAATTGATAGGCCCACGAAAGCAGAAGAGTCAACAGGCAGGCAGCATATCACTTCACACGTGTCACAGTTAGGTTTGCCTGACTGTATGAAGCAAGCCGGGAATTTATAATAATTCTGTCACTGATAAAATGGAGTCTTGCCATTATGATTGTTTGTGAATATTGCATGAGGCTGTGGTCCCTACACGGCCAGCTGCAGCTTCAAAGCATCCCATTGACCTAGATTCAGCAGCAGATTAGTGTCTGCTCCGGCCTGTGCTGCCATCCTTACATTGGGAACCTGATTTTATCTCCTCTGACTGAACTTGCACACTGTTCTGACCCACATTACTTACTGGGGTTGAGGATGAAAAGCGTACATATGACTTACAAGAATTCCCAGATTTTACGTGTTCTGCTGCAGCCGCTGGATTTCTTACAAAATTATTTGTGATTACAGGAAAAAAAAATATTCAGTGATTTTTGCTTTTCCACTTCAGCTTCTAGGTTGCAGTCAATAATTTTTCCTTGGGAACATTTGAAATGTAACAATATGTTTTTAGGCTTTAGCTGTAGCAAATATCAAATAGTCACATTTCTATCTATAAGCCTTGAAAATGAATTTGCTGAAAAGTTAAAACAACAATGATCTCTTTCTTGTTCGAAATACGCTGATGACTGATGTTTGTAATGACATAGATTTGTAGGAAATACACTTATCTATTAGACTCAGGAAACTTTCACTATTATATAGATTGTAGTTTAACCAATAATATTACATTTGTCAAAATGGAGTCATCATTAATTTAAACATTTTGTAATCTATAGAATCTATGAATATTTGGAATATGTCGTCTTAGGCAAAAGTGACATATTTTTAAAATTTCTATACGCCTGTAGGTCCTTTGTATTATAAAGGTTTGCAAGTCAGCTAAAAATGTAATTCAGAGTATTATCTTGGATTGAAGACAGGGAGGAGGGGATGCAGCTGCAGTATCTCTGTTATTGTCAGAAAATTGCATTTTGTTAGATGAAAAGCATAGGTGGGAGAAATCAAACTGGTGCAGCAGTAACTTCCAACTAGTAAATTGAACCTCTGCCTTTAAAAAAAAAACTGTGTCTTTTTACATGGCATAGATGTCCTTGGGCACCACATCTTGACCTGGGTGTGATTTTTTTTTTTTTTACATGATATGAGCACTCGATGATTATAGTTTACCATGTAGTAGTAATATAATACATACAACAACTTTGCTTCTGGCAGGGTCATGTTAGCTCCATGGGGATCTCAGGTCTTTGTTGTTCTTCCTGAGCTCAGTTCATAGTGCAGAGGCTTCAGGGCAGTCAACCTTCTGCCATGATGATCACCAGTCCCTCCATATTAATGTCACAAACAGTTCCCTCATCCACACTTATACTCCACTTTAGCCTCTTCCATGTTCGAATCTAACACCACCAAATACGCCTTAGCTTTTCTCTGGACTGATGTCGTTCACAGACTAACTGACCCCAACCCATACAGTACATTCAGCTTCAGCAGCAGACTAAGCCCTGCAAGCTGTCTAATTCCACATCTAAGATGATCTCATTCTACTTCCTCGAGTGGCCATGATACTATATCCTAAGTTAAACATCTGTTTCCAGTGACAATCTTCAGGCCTTGCTAAAAAAATATACAATTGACACATATCTCCATAGAGATCTCAAAGATAGTGCTTATGTAAGCACAGAGTCAACAGGCAGGATATCACTATTTAACATCACTAGATGTTATGTCATTCAGCACTCTCCACCTTCTAGCACAATGCCTCTCTAATATTGAACAATCTCTCCTGGACTCCAGTCGATTGATTTTTCCAGGATAAACAAGCTCACTGAATCCCTTTCACATACACACCTCCAATGGACAAACTCAGGTCAAACATTCCTTTGTAAATCTTCTGGACACCACACACCTTTGGCCGTCTACACACCTTTGGTGCCATACAAACTCTATCGGCTCTTCTCAGTACCTCCATCTGCACAGTCCTGCAGCAGTTTCCAATGTTACAAAAGAGGCAGAAAAGAATGTGTCAATTTGCTACTTGTATACATGTTAAAAATGGTTGCAATAGAAACATATTAGTTCCGAAGCGTTATTTTTAAGACATCTATGACCTGTCTAGCATATGCAATTATGTAGAAATGCAATCACAAATATGGCATTGAATAGTGTAGTTGATATTACTATACACGCCAGTATATTTCTGAGGTTACTCTTTTGACACTATGACTATAAGATTAGATGGAGTTATTAGCACAATGCTATGAAGCTTAAACAGGATATTCCTGGGTTGCAAGCTAGATAAGTTCTGTAGTTTTGTTCATAACCCAAATTTGTATGTTAACTGGTACAGGGCTGGCAAAAATATAACTATTACTCTCCTCATCACTGAACTCTCTGGCTGCTGACCGCTGCTCTACTTTCTACCTTAGCGCACTGTATTTTTAGCCCTTTCATTAATGGCCAAGAATTCTGGCTTCTTCCAAGTGTCAGAGGACACTGTGTATTGTAAGGTTGCGACTTTGTAGTGTCTAGACCTGTGCCACAACCTTATGGACAGCAGTAACCTCCTAGGCTTGGACATGGCTAAAAGTCGTAACTTACAGTGAAGACTAGATGCTGGAGATGCGGCATGCAATGGCATAAAGAGGATCAGACAGCGGGCAAAGAGCAGCAGGGTGGTCACAGAAGTGAGCATTATATTTTTTTTCTTTTCTAGTACTCACCTCATTGCTTACCTCCACGGCTGCATCAATTCCGGCAACCTGGTTGTCTAATTTCCACTGTAGCATACGCTGCATCTCTTGCCCCTTCACTATAGACCTGGATTTCTGGCCTCATACAGGCCTCAGAGGACACTGTATGTTGCAACTTCATGATGTGAAGACATGCACCACGACCTTATGACACATAGTCACCTCTACTGCCTGGACACAGCCAGAAGTCTTGGCCTTTAGTGAAGAGGCCAAAGATGTGAAACATGATGGCGTAAAGAAAAGGATCCAATGGTAGGTGGCGAGCAGAGAGAAGTGAGGAGTCCATTAAGATAAGCGGTATTCGTTTTTTTTCCACATCTGATGTTTATAATTGAGGGCCGTACATAAATCAGATATTCGTAAGTCATTCTTAATTACAGATTACTTAATTCAAATGAACCCTAACTAAAGACCATAACATTTAACTTTTAATTATACTATTAAAGGAAAACTCTTAAAATCTGCATTAGTCAGTGGGCATACTGTATCTGTGGACACCAACTAACATCCTAACTGTGTTCACTGTCCTAGTAAACCATACCTCTTTTTTAAGGGCTAGGATAACATTGTGCGGCCGCTACCTATATCCTATTATTGGGTACACCCCATAAATGCACTGACTAGCGCTATTAAATCTTGCTCCTAAGGATTGAGGCTATAATATAATTATAGCCTCTATCGGCTGATGACGTCAGTCTATCTGGTGAAACATGTTGGAAACGCTTAGGGGCACTAGTTAGTGCATTTATGGAGTGTACCCAATAATAGGATATAGGTAGCATCCCCACCATGTTATTCTAGCCCTTAAAAAAGATATATAGTTTACTAGGACAGTGAACACATTTAGGACGTTAGTCTAATGAATAGCACATTGGAGTCCAGAGAGATATACACTGACTAATGCGGATTTTAAGAGTTTTCCTTTAATAGTATCATTAAAAGTTTCCCTACGCTGACTATTGGACAGCAGTTGTTATAATATTCGTAAGTCAGGGACTGCCTATAATCTGAACTCCAAAGCTAAAAGGGTAATAAATATTAATAGGTGAAAAATTATTATAAGTTAATAATTACCCCCATGTTGAACTGATTAATTAAAACGTCTTTTATGCACTAAATAATAAGGCTGATACAGTAATCAGATAGGCTGAAGTAAGTCTATGGCCGGAGTCACACTTGTGTTATCAAACTCGTGCGAGTCTCTCTCATCAATACCCGGCACTTGGGACCAGAGCGTGCGGCCATATAGAAATAGATGGCAGTGCCAGGTATTGATGAGAGAGACTTGCGTGAGTTTCTCGCATTGCACTCGCAAGTGTGACCTCGGCCTATGTTTTATTTCTGAGCATGGTGGCTCAGTGATTAGCACTGTAACCTTGTAGTTCTGGGTTCAAATCCCACCAAAGACAACATCTGCAAGGAGTTTGCATGGGTTTCTGCTGGTTTCTGCAGTTTCCTCCCTCATTCCAAAGACAAAACTGAAAGGAAGCCTTGATTGTGAGCCTTAATATGGACAGTTCTGATAATGTCTGTGTTGGAATAATGCTTATTATTGTACTAGATGGTGGCCCGATTCTAACGCATCGGGCATTCTAGAATATGTATGTATGTAGCAACCACATAGTATATAGCACAGGCCACGACATATTCTTGAATACCCGATGCGTTAATACAGGCCACGCAGTATATAACAGTGGCCACGCAGTATATAACACAGGCCAAACAGTCTATAACACAGCCCATGCAGTATATAACATTGCCCACATAGTATATAACACTGGCCATGTAGTATATAGCAGCCATGCAGTATATAACGCAGCCCACACAGTATATAACACTTCCCACATAGTATATAACACTGCCCACGTAGCATATAGCAGCCATGTAGTATATAACGCAGCCCACGCAGTATATTATTATTATTATTATTTATTTATATAGCACCATTGATTCCATGGTGCTGTACATGAGAAGGAGTTAAATACAAGTTACAGATATCACATACAGTAAACAAACTAACAATGACGGACTGATACAGACGGGCGAGGACCCTGCCCTTGCGGGCTTACATTCTACAGGATTATGAGGAAGGAGACAGTAGGTTGGGGGTTGCAGGAGCTCCGGTGTTGGTGAGGCGGTAGCTTCGATAGTGATGAGGCGGCAGCGGTGTCAGTGCAGGCTGTAGGCTTTCCTGAAGAGATGAGTTTTCAGGTTCCGTCTGAAGGATCCGACTGTGGTTGATAGTTGGACGTGTTGGGGCAGAGAGTTCCAGAGGATGGGGGATATTCGGAAGAAGTCTTGGAGGCGATTGGATGAGGAGCGAATAAGTGTGGAGGAGAGAAGGAGGTCTTGGGAGGACCGGAGATCACGTGAGGGAAGATATCGGGAGATTAGTTCAGAGATATATGGAGGAGACAGGTTGTGGATGGCTTTGTAGGTCAGTATTAGTAATTTGAACTGGATACGCTGAGGGAATGGGAGCCAGTGAAGAGATTTGCAGAGGGGGGAAGCGGAGGAGTAGCGAGGAGAGAGATGGATTGGTCGGGCAGCAGAGTTAAGGATGGACTGGAGAGGTGCAAGGGTGTTAGCAGGGAGGCCACAGAAAAGGATGTTGCAGTAGTCAAGGCGGGAGATGATGAGGCCGTGCACAAGCATTTTAGTAGATTGGGGGTTGAGGAAAGGACGGATCCTGGAGATATTTTTGAGCTGGAGGCGACAGGAGGTGGAAAAAGCTTGGATGTGTGGTTTGAAGGACAGGGCAGAGTCGAAGGTTACTCCGAGGCAGCGGACTTCGGGTACAGGGGAAAGCATGATGTCATTGATTGCGATAGATAGGTCAGGTAAGGAAGATTTGTGGGATGGAGGAAAGATGATGAGTTCAGATTTGTTCACATTGAGTTTGAGGAAGCGAGAGGAGAAGAAGGAGGATATGGCTGATAGGCACTCTGGGATTCTGGACAGCAGAGCGGTGACGTCTGGGCCAGAGAGGTAGATAACATTGCCCACATAGTATATAACACTGCCCACATAGTATATAGCAGCCATGTAGTATATAAAGCAGCCCACACAGTATATAACATTGCCCACATAGTAGATAACACTGTCCACGTAGTGTACAGCAGCCATGTAGTATATAACACAGCCCACGCAGTATGTAACACAGCCCACGTAGTATATAGCAATGTTGTCACTATATGCGTGGTTAAAAAAGACTTAAAATAAAAAATAAACATATACTCACCTTCTGAAGGCCAATTGAAGTCCTGGCGCAGGGTTGGTATGAGCGCAGGACCTGTGATGACGTCGCTGTCACATGACCGTGATGTCATGGAAGGTCCTTCTCGCAGAGCATCTTTGGAACCAGAACCTGCCGCTTGCACTGCCGAGGACTGCGCACACATCGGAGGGTGAGAATAACCTTTTTTTTTTATTATTATTATTTTTAACATTAGATCGTTTTACTGTTGATGCTGCATACACAGGGTTAATAGCTGCATTAATGGAGTTCGTTACACCACGACATAACGCAGTCCATTAATGCTGCCATTAACCCTGTGTGAGGGCTGACTGGAGGGGAGTATGGAGCGGGCACTGACTGCCGGGAGGAAGGAGCAGCCATTTTGCCGCCGGACTGTGCCTGTCGCTGATTGGTCGTGGCAATGGTCGTGGGCGTTTTGCCACGACCAATCAGCGACTTGGATTTCCATGACAGACAGAGGCCGCGACCAATGAATATCTGTGACAGACAGACAGAAAGACAGACAGACGGAAGTGACCCTTAGACAATTATATAGTAGACATATTGCATCAATTACTATTCACTACTGTTTAATGGCGTGTGAATTTCTGCCTCCAGCAATAGTGTTATATTGCCAATAATTAACTGCTTAAAAAAAAATCAGGAAATTCCTGTTCACTCAGTGTGTGTGTGTGTAGCTGGAGCACATTTCTTCTTTCACATTCACTTTGCAAGCTGACACAGGCAATATGATAAGATCCTAAGCTATAAGAAGTATCAGTTGTAAGCTGTGTTATCTTTGTGTCTGAATAAATATATATTCACTGTTAAAAGGCTGGACAGTACAGAGGTTAATCCACTGCCAGCAGTCTGTAAAGTTCTGTGGAAGGTATTGGTGCTATATAAGTGAGTAAAATAATTAACTTTAATAATAATACACTTAGACCTCTTTGAAAAGCTAGGATTAACAATATTGCTTTGAAAGAAGCAGAGCAAACAACTTGCAATTCTTTGTAAGTCATGTTGTTCCTGAACTCTCATATATGTGAGTTTTATATGTATGACATATTAGAACCTCCATAGATCCAAAAAAAGAGGTTAGGCCAAGTGCGTTGCCTCGATGAAGAGATATGTGCTGAAGCATAGTGGCTCTTGACTGAAATAAATAAGAGACAGTTATAGCTGAATGGCATTCATTTTAATGGAGACTGACCAAACATTGCAACAACTTCTCTATTGACCAATTTATTATCGATAATTAATAGTGAGGGTGTTATTGTATTGAACATAGATAAAATGCATATGGATCTATAAGTCTATTTTATATCCTATCACTATTCAACATGTTCCAAAAGTGCATGAGGACGTGGAAAATCAGTGGTAAAATGTAGTGAATTACAAGTTAGGAAAAGAACAGATCTAGCCCTCTCTCCTAAAGGGCTCACGCTCATCTGCGTTTAAAATATTGCTCCAATATTAGTACAGAATAGTAGGACGAGTGTCATGTGAGTACAATATGATTTTTCTCACATAGCATCCGTATGACTCCCGTAAGACATGCGCATGCAATGCATTTTTTTTCTCTGCAATTATTATTCTACAATCATTTACAGGACCATATACGATGTTCTGTTCCAAAGAATGGTAATGTGTCTGAAAAATTCGAATGGCAAATGGATGGTCCGTGTGCCGTCCATTTTGTTTCTCGCACTCATTGACTTGCATTGGCACGTCTCGTCCCATATACGTGGTCACTCGCAGCATGCTGTAATTTTTTTCTCATCTAGATTCCAGCTGAGAAGAAAATTGCAGATGAGCACTAAATCAGTGAATAACATTAGGCAGAGTGGAATCCGATTTTTTTTGTTTATTGGATTGCACTGGTCATATTTATAAGCAAATGAGTATAAGCTTAAAGACTTTTTGTTGGCTCTCGGTATACAGAGCCGTGTTATATGATGTCATCATATAAGAAAGTGTATAATGAATCTAAGTTTATATTCTAGCAAGTTATCTTTATTATGTTCTTCTTTTTCTATTAATGCTACTGTAATTGCTATGATATTAATTAAATATTTAGACTTTTTAGGATAGTTTTTTTTTTTTTACCGTTGATTATAGTTATGTGTTTGCAGTTATCTAAGTTAAAAAAATCATGATGAGAATTCCAGACATGAGAATTTGCCTTCTGGTATGCAGACAGACTATCTGGCTCAGAATCAACTTTGAAAATTATCCCATACCTGTATCTGTATGCAGTTATCTAATCAATAATTTCTAGAGGGGCATTAAAAAGAGCGTTCACTACTGTCTGATTGATGATCTCCGCAGTGGCATGTCTAGGAGACAACAGTTGAATGTCTGCTACCCTTAGAGGTTTCAGCAGGCTCTCATGGAATGCTTTAAAGTGGCTTGAGGCCTAAACATAGCTATAATTCCCTGCACAAATCTGCTTCATGAAACCAGATTCATTAGCTCTGACATCTATGTGTATGAAGAGTAAATTCCAGGCACAGCCACCCAGGAGGACTCAGCTTGACAGTCCTTGCATGACTGTCATTATAAAGAGCAGCCTTTCACATGATAAACCTATGAGGCTCGAAATTATATGAGCAGCGGTAGCTTCTAAAGATGTAGCTTTACATATTCACCAACTAACACTCTAGCAGGTGCTCAAACTGCCTTTACATCCTGCACCAAGGCGTTCTGAGCAGCAGCCATATTGTTTTTAGATATTGACGAGGTTCGATAAAAGATTTTTATTGGAAATAATAATTTTCTCCTTCAAACTTTGCTTTCGTCAAAGAATGCTCCCTTTGCAGCAATTACAGCATTGTAGACCTTTGGTATTCTAGCAGTTAATTTGCTGAGGTAATCTGGAGAAATTTCACCCCATGCATCCAGAAGCCCCTCCCATAAGTTGGTTTGGCTTGATGGGCACTTTTTGCGTACCTTACAGTCAAGCTGCTCCCATAACAGCTCAATGGGTTTGAGATCTGGTGACTACGCTGGCCACTCCATTACAGATAGAATGCCAGCTGCCTGCTTCTTCCCTAAATACAGTACAGTCCAAAAGTTTGGACACACCTTCTCATTTAAAGATTTTTCTGTATTTTCATGACTGTGAAAATTGTAAATTCACACTGCAGGCATCAAAACTATGAATTAGCACATGTGGAATTATATACTTAACAAAAATGTGTGAAACAACTGAAAATATGTCTTATATTCTAGGTTCTTCAATGCAGCCACCTTTTGCTTTGATGACTGCTTTGCACACTCTTGGCATTCTCTTGATGAGCTTCAAGAGGTAGTCACCAGGAATGGTTTTCACTTCACAGGTGTGCCCTGTCAAGTTTAATAAGTGGGATTTATTGCCTTATGAATGGGGTTGGGACCATCAGTTGTGTTGTGCAGAAGTCTGGTGGATACACAGCTGAAAGTCCTACTGAATAGATTGTTAGAATTTGTATTATGGCAAGAAAAAAGCAGTTAAGTAAAGAAAAATGAGTGGCCATCATTACTTTAAGAAATGAAGGTCAGTCAGTCTGAAAAATTGGGCAAACTTTGAAAGTGTCCCTAAGTGCAGTGGCAAAAAACATCAAGTGCTACAAAGAAACTGGCTCACATGAGGACCGCCCCAGGAAAGGAAGACCAAGAGATACCTCTGCTTCTGAGCATAAGTTTATCCGAGTCACCATCCTCAGAAATCGCAGGTTAACAGCAGCTCAGATTAGAGACTAGGTCAATGCCACACAGAGTTCTAGCAGCACACACATCTCTACAACAACTGTTAAGAGGAGACTTTATACAGCAGGCCTTCATGGTAAAATGGCTGCTAGGAAACCACTGCTAAGGACA
Source organism: Ranitomeya imitator (assembly GCF_032444005.1). Taxonomy (NCBI): domain Eukaryota; kingdom Metazoa; phylum Chordata; class Amphibia; order Anura; family Dendrobatidae; genus Ranitomeya; species Ranitomeya imitator. The sequence goes on along the minus strand of NC_091286.1, from coordinate 269,738,438 downwards.
GGCAACTAGCAGAAGAGACTTATTTGTGCTAAAGAACACAAGGAATGGGCATTAGACCAGTGGAAATCTGTGCTTTGGTCTGATGAGTCCAAATTTGAGATCTTTGGTTCCAACCACTGTGTGCGACGCAGAAATGGTGAACGGATGGACACTACATGCCTTGTTCCCACCGTGAACCATGGAGGAAGAGGTGTGATGGGGTGGGGTGCTTTGCTGGTGACACTGTTGGGGATTTATTCAAAACTGAAGGCATACTGAACCAGCATGGCTACCACAGGATCTTGTAGCGGCATGCTATTCCATCCGGTTCGCGTTTAGTTGGACCATCATTTATTTTTCAACAGGACAATGACCCTAAACACACCTCCAGGCTGTGTAAGGGCTATTTGACCAAGGAGAATGATGGGGTGCTATGCCAGTTGACCTGGCCTCCACAGTCACCAGACCTGAACCCAATCGACATGGTTTAGGGTGAGCTCGACCGGAGAGTGAAGGAAAAAGGGCCAACAAGAGCTAAGCCTCTCTGGGAACTCCTTCAAGATTGTTGGAAGACCATTCCGGGTGACTACCTCTTGAAGCTCATCAAGAGAATTCCAAGAGTCATCAAAGCAGTCATCAAAGCGAAAGGTGGCTACTTTGAAGAACCTAGAGTATAACACATAATTTCAGTTGTTTCACACTTTTTTGTTAAGTATATAATTCCACATGTGTTAATTCATAGTCTTGATGCCTTCAGTGTGAATGTACAATTTTCATAGTCAAGAAAATACAGAAAAATCTTTAAATGAGAAGGTGTGTCCAAACTTTTGGTCTGTACTGTATTTCTTGCATAATTTGGAGGTGTGCTTTGGGTCATTGTCCTGTTGTAGGATGAAATTGGCTCCAATTTCTCCAGGGTATGCCATGGCATTGCAAAATGGAGTGATAGCCTTCCTTATTCAAAATCCATTTTACCTTGTTCAAATCTCTCAGTTTACCAGCACCAAAGCAACCCCAGACCATCACATTACCTCCACCATGCTTGACAGATGGCGTCAGGCACTGTTCCAGCATCTTTTCAGTTCTGTGTTTCATAAATGTTCTTCTGTGTGATCCAAACACCTCAAACTTGGATTCGCCTGTCTATAACACTTTTTTCCAATCTTCCTCTGTCCAATATCTGTGTTCTTTTGCCCATATTAATCTTTTCCTGTTATTAGCCAGTCTCAGATATGTTTTTTTCTTTGCCACTCTGCCCTGAAGGCCGCCAGAATCCTAGAGTTGCCTCTTCACTGTAGACATTGACACTGGCGTTTTGCGTTTACTATTTAATGAAGCTGCCAGTTGAGGACCTGTGAGGTGTCGATTTCAAAAACTATAAACTCTAATGTACTTGTCTTGTTGCTCAGTAGTGCAGCGGGGTCTTCCACTTCTTCTTCTACTCTGGTTAGAGCCTGTTTGTGCTCTCCTCTGAAGGGAGTAGTACACACCATTGTAGGAAATCTTCGGTTTCTTGGCAATTTCTCTCATGGAATAGCCTTCATTTCTAAGAACAACAGACTGTCGAGTTTCACATGAAAGTTATTTCTTTCTGGCCATTTTGAGCGTTTAATAGAACCAACAAATGTAATGCTCCAGATTCTCAACTAGCTCAAAGGAAGGTCAGGTTTATAGGTTCTCTAATCAGCCAAACTGATTTCAGCGGTGCTAACATACTTGCACAAGGGTTTTCAAGGGTATTCTAACAATCCATTAGCCTTCTTGGGCTATGTTCACATTTGCGTTGTGCGATCTTGTGTCGGCAACGCAACGCACAACGCAAACAAAAACGCACAAAAACACACGCTAAAACGCATGGTTTTGCGACGCATGCGTCCTTTTTTGCCAAATTTTGGTCGCCAAAAAAATGCATCTTGTTGCGTCCTCTGCGCCCTAACACTTGCGGCAAAAAAAACGCATGCATCGCAAAACACATGCAAACGCATGTCCATGCGCCCCCATGTTAAATATAGGGGCGCATGGCGCATGCGTCGCCGCGGCTGCGCCCGACGCAGCCCGGCAGAACGCAAATGTGAATGTAGCCTTACACAGTTAGCAAACACAAAGTACCATAAGAACACTGAAGTGATGGTTGTTGGAAATGAGCCTCTATACACCTATGAAGATATTGCATTACAAACTAGACATTTGCAGCTAGAATAGTTATTTACCACATTAATAATGTATAGAGTGTATTTCTGAATCATTTAATGTTAGCTTCATTGGAAAAAACTGGGCTTTTCTTTCAAAAATAAGGAAATTTCTAAGTGACCCTAAACTTTTACACGGTAGTGTACACACTGACACACAACAAATGAAGATTATTTCCATTTTGTTACATTATTTTTTACATTCACATCTACTTAACACTATTTCATTTCATAAGTGCTTGAGATGTCTTCCATCAATGTTCCAGCATTCCTTGCACCTGTCCAGTACACTGTGACAAACAGTGTCACATACAGTGCATTCTGTTCTGCATCGATGTCCATAAATGCTTCCAAGATTTCTTCTTTTAATTTGTTTATTGTCTGGTGCATACTCTAAAAACCTTAGTATTTACTGCATCTCCAAAAAAGAGGTCCATTGGTGCTAATGTAGGATGTGGGGGCCAGGGCTGTAGTCATGGCCGATAGCAATCCCTCTATTACTCTCTTGCCCTCCCCCTCCATACAAACACGTGTACCTCTCTGAGTACCTCTGCGCCATCAGGGTCTTCCCAACACGGGACAGTTACCTCTGCAGACGATTCCAAGAATAAAGAGTCACAGTTCGGTTTCGCTTCAACATCAACTTGTTTATTCAGCAACTTGTCATCCAAGGCACACACTGTTACAGCATCAGGCACCGATATCTCTGACCCTTGCCTCCCACAAAGCGTGCTTTCGGGACGGACTGTACTATACGGTACCACTGTGTCCTCAACATCCATTATTTCTGCCATTCGTGGGGGCATTCCCTGCGGTTTTGCACCGGTCCTGAGAATTCAAAAATCTGCCACATCTTGGTGCACTTTCTCCTGGTTTGCTCCGCCTTCTTCTGTCCAGCAGCTGTAGTCCCACTATTACTGCACTGCTGTTCCTGTAGTTGCTGTACTTTCTGTTCTTAATTCTGGCCCCCCTGGATACTACTGCTGTAGTAAAGATGTTATGGGGCACAAATTGTCCGGGGGTAGCTAGCCCTCTGTGAGCTGTATGGGCACCCAGTCTCCAAGTGACTAAACCCGGAAGCTCTTACTAAATTATTCCCCCATGTCCCTCCTATCCTTACTAATTGCTATTTGCACATCCTCATGTGAGAGCAACTTCTGACACCGCTGGAGCAGGGCTGGCACAGGGGCTGAGTAAAGGCATTATCAGGGCAGCACGGTGGCGCAGTGGTTAGCACAGCAGCCTTGCAGCGCTGGAGTCCTGGGTTCTAATCCCACCTTGGACAACATCTGCAAAGAGTTTGTATGTTCTCTCCGTGTTTGCGTGGGTTTCCTCCGGGTACTCCGGTTTCCTCCCACATTCCAAAGACATACTGATAGGGAATTTAGATTGTGAGCCCCATCGGGGACAGCGATGATGATGTGTGCAAACTGTAAAGCGCTGCGTAATATGTTAGCGCTATATAAAAATAAAGATTATTATTATTTATTATTATAATTTTAACGGGGGGGGGGGGCAAACACTAAGATTGAGGAGTTGTCCCAGTAGTGAACAGCCCTTTTCAGAAAAAGAAAACAGGTTCATACCTGGTATGCAATTAACCTTTCAGATGTAAGAGGCACAGAGAGAGAGATTAAAAACATTGTACCTATTTATATCCACGATCTTCGTTATCTTTTGAATGGAATTCATATCATGAGAATATAAATCAACTATATAAAGCTGAATGTGTGTATGTGTGTGTGTATGTGTGTATGTATGTCCGGGATTGGCATCTGCACCGTCGCAGCTACAGCCACAAAATTTTTGCACAGTCACACGTCTGGACCCCGAGAGCGTCATAGGCTATATTGTGAGGCGAAATTTTAACCCCGCGCGTTCCAATTCACCAAACAATTTTGCCCCTATCTACATAATGGGGAAAAAAGTGAAAGGAAAAGTGTTGGAAGCGTTGCAGCTACAGCAACAAAATTTTGCACAGTCACATGTCTGGACGCTGAGAGCGTCATAGGCTACGCTGTGAGGTGAAATTTTAACCCCGCGCTTTCCAATTCACCAAACAATTTTGCCCCTATCTACATAATGGGGAAAAAGTGAAATGAAAAGTGTTGGAGGCGTCGCAGCTACAGCCACAAAATTTTGCACAGTCACAAGTCTGGACCCTAAGAGCGTCATAGGCTATGTTGTGAGGTGAAATTTTAACTCTGCGCTTTCCAATTCACCAAACTATTTTTCCCCTATCTACATAATGGGGAAAAGTGAAAGGAAAAGTGTTGGAGGCAAATTTACAGCTGCCAGATGTGAACAAGGGGGACTTAAAGAATGAGAGCGATGGCGCCAAAGAGTATATACCGATCAGTTGCTAAGGTGCGGCCCCGACATGAGATACTCACCACACATGGGGATATGAACACACACACAAAATGCGCCACACACTACCACGTGCTTGAACACATATACCACCCTCAGCACACATTTCACCACACATACACCAACCTCGCCACATAAAAGTCGAAACACAAAAGTCGCCGCTCAAAACTCACCACGCGCAAAACTCGCCACATGCAAAAACTAGGCTCACGCAAAACTCGCCACAAGTGCAAAACTCACCTCATGGAAAACTTGCCACACGCAAAACTTGCACACGCGGAAAAATTGCCACATGCACAAAATTTGCAACACATGCAAAAGTTGCCTCACACAAAACTTGCACATACTCAAAAGGCACCAGACATAAAACTCACCACGCGCAAAACTCGCCATGCGCAAAACTTGCTGCACACAACTTGCTACACTAACCTGTCACATGCAACTCGACACACAAAAAGTTGCTACACGCATGTTGCCACACAAAACTCATCTCACAAAAGTCGCTACATGCATGTCGCCACACACAACTCAACACACACAACTTGACAAACGAAACTCGCCCTAAAACACACACAAGTCTGGTATTAGCCTTCAAAAATAAAAATCTGATTAATAAGCAGACAAACTACAAGAGCCACAAATGTACCATATAGGAAATACAGCAGCTGTCAGTCACATGACCTGTCTATTATGTGTATGTGTGAGCTAATATATACTGCCAGGGGGAGGGCTTCCTGTTGGCTGCGGATTTATCAGGCTGCCAATTTATCTTACAAATACTGAGGTAAAAATACTGAGCAAATAACGTGTTAACGAGGTCTAATACAGGAGATCACACAGGTATATACTATATACAAGGGAGATGACACACAGATATATACTATATACAGGAGAGATGACACACAGGTATATACTATATAGAGGAGGAGATGACATACAGGTACATACTATATACAGGAGGAGATGACATACAGGTATATACTATATACAGGAGGAGATGACACACAGGTATATACTATATACAGGAGCAGATTACCTACAGGTATATACTATATACAGGAGGAGATGACATACAGGTATATCCTATATATAGAAGATGACATACAGGTATATACTATATACAGGAGGAGATGACACACAGATATATACTATATACAGGGGAGATGACACACAGGTATATACTATATACAGGAGGAGATGACATACAGGTATATACTATATATAGAAGGAGATGACATACAGGTATATACTATATATAGGAGGAGATGACATACAGGTATATACTATATATAGGAGGAGATGACATACAGGTATATACTATATATAGGAGGAGATGACATACAGGTATATACTATATATAGGAGGAGATGACATACAGGTATATACTATATACAGGGGAGATGACACACAGCAGGTATATACTATATACAGGGGAGATGACATACAGGTATATACTATATACAGGAGATGACATACAGGTGTAAACTATATATAAGGGAGATGACAAACATGTATATACTGAGGTGAAAATGAGAGGTGTGAGGTGAAAATGAGAGGAGTGAGGGAAAATAGTGTAGTGATCGAAAAATGACAGATGTGAGGTCGAAATGACAAGTGTTAGGCGGGAATGAGAGGAGTGAGGGAGAAAATGAGAGGTGTGAGGGAGAAAATGAGAGATGTGAGGGGGAAAATTAAAGATGTGATTAGGAAAATGAGAGGCGTGATGGGAAAATAAGAGAAGTGACGTGCTATAACTAACCACAGATATTTACTATACCCAGGCAACGCCGGGCTTTTCAGCTAGTCTACTATATAAAGCTGAATGTGTGTGTGTGTGTGTGTGTGTATGTGTGTGTGTATGTCCGGGATTGGCATCTGCACCGTCGCAGCTACAGCCACAAAATTTTGCACAGTCACACGTCTGGACCCCGAGAGCGTCATAGGCTATATTGTGAGGTGAAATTTTAACCCCGCGCGTTCCAATTCACCAAACAATTTTGCCCCTATCTACATAATGGGGAAAAAAGTGAAAGGAAAAGTGTTGGAGGCGTCGCAGCTACAGAAACAAAATTTTGCACAGTCACACGTCTGGACCCTGAGAGCGTCATAGGCTACGTTGTGAGGTGAAATTTTAACCCCGCACTTTCCAATTCACCAAACAATTTTGCCCCTATCTACATAATGGGGAAAAAAGTGAAAGGAAAAGTGTTGGAGGCAAATTGACAGCTGCCAGATGTGAACAAGGGGGACTTAAAGAATGAGAGCGATGGCGCAAAAGAGTATATACCGATCAGTTGCTAAGGTGGGGCCCCGACATGAGATACTCACCACACATGGGGATATGAACACACACACAAAATGCGCCACACACTACCACGTGCTTGAACACATATTACCCTCAGCACACATTTCACCACACATACACAAACCTCGCCACATAAAAGTCGAAACACAAAAGTCGCCGCTCAAAACTCGCCACGCGCAAAACTCGCCACATGCAAAAACTAGGCTCACGCAAAACTCGCCACAAGTGCAAAACTCACCTCATGGAAAACTCGCCACACGCAAAACTTGCACACGCGGAAAAATTGCCACATGCACAAAATTTGCAACACATGCAAAAGTTGCCTCACACAAAACTTGCACATACTCAAAAGGCACCAGACATAAAACTCACCACGTGCAAAACTCGCCATGCGCAAAACTTGCTGCACACAACTTGCTACACTAACCTGTTACATGCAACTCGACACACAAAAAGCTGTTCTGCCCTGTATGCACACATGGATTTTTCCTCTCTGAACCCTGTTCACACAGGTAATATACAGATGATCAGGTTTTTAAATACATCAGATAGGGATTGCATACATTAGTTAGGACTGCTCTGATATGGGTATACCGTGAAGATTGGTAGAGCAGCTTAGTATACATTTTTTGCAAAAAACGTATCAACCAAATACCCTGTTATTTACATCTTTTACTAGCACTTGCGGATTACTGCAAACATTTTTTCAAACTGAGTGTTTTTGGTTTTACCATTCTCTTTTGTGTCTTCAGGTTTCTTGGTGGTGTGTGAACATGTTCTTACAGACTTGTTCACTGTGCAAGTAGCCCATGTGTTCCTGTTTCCATGATTGTTCTCTTGTGTCTACAAGACTGGGGAGTTCCACCACTCCTCTTGGGCTAGCTGCACAAAAGCTGTTCTGCCCTGTATGCACACATGGATTTTTCCTCTCTGAACCCTGTTCACACAGGTAATATACAGATGATCAGGTTTTTAAATACATCAGATAGGGATTGCATACATTAGTTAGGACTGCTCTGATATGGGTATACCGTGAAGATTGGTAGAGCAGCTTAGTATACATTTTTTGCAAAAAACGTATCAACCAAATACCCTGTTATTTACATATTTTACTAGCACTTGCGGATTACTGCAAACATTTTTTCAAACTGAGTGTTTTTGGTTTTACCATTCTCTTTTGTGTCTTCAGGTTTCTTGGTGGTGTGTGAACATGTTCTTACAGACTTGTTCACTGTGCAAGTAGCCCATGTGTTCCTGTTTCCATGATTGTTCTCTTGTGTCTACAAGACTGGGGAGTTCCACCACTCCTCTTGGGCTAGCTGCACAAAAGCTGTTCTGCCCTGTATGCACACATGGATTTTTCCTCTCTGAACCCTGTTCACACAGGTAATATACAGATGATCAGGTTTTTAAATACATCAGATAGGGATTGCATACATTAGTTAGGACTGCTCTGATATGGGTATACCGTGAAGATTGGTAGAGCAGCTTAGTATACATTTTTTGCAAAAAACGTATCAACCAAATACCCTGTTATTTACATCTTTTACTAGCACTTGCGGATTACTGCAAACATTTTTTCAAACTGAGTGTTTTTGGTTTTACCATTCTCTTTTGTGTCTTCAGGTTTCTTGGTGGTGTGTGAACATGTTCTTACAGACTTGTTCACTGTGCAAGTAGCCCATGTGTTCCTGTTTCCATGATTGTTCTCTTGTGTCTACAAGACTGGGGAGTTCCACCACTCCTCTTGGGCTAGCTGCACAAAAGCTGTTCTGCCCTGTATGCACACATGGATTTTTCCTCTCTGAACCCTGTTCACACAGGTAATATACAGATGATCAGGTTTTTAAATACATCAGATAGGGATTGCATACATTAGTTAGGACTGCTCTGATATGGGTATACCGTGAAGATTGGTAGAGCAGCTTAGTATACATTTTTTGCAAAAAACGTATCAACCAAATACCCTGTTATTTACATCTTTTACTAGCACTTGCGGATTACTGCAAACATTTTTTCAAACTGAGTGTTTTTGGTTTTACCATTCTCTTTTGTGTCTTCAGGTTTCTTGGTGGTGTGTGAACATGTTCTTACAGACTTGTTCACTGTGCAAGTAGCCCATGTGTTCCTGTTTCCATGATTGTTCTCTTGTGTCTACAAGACTGGGGAGTTCCACCACTCCTCTTGGGCTAGCTGCACAAAAGCTGTTCTGCCCTGTATGCACACATGGATTTTTCCTCTCTGAACCCTGTTCACACAGGTAATATACAGATGATCAGGTTTTTAAATACATCAGATAGGGATTGCATACATTAGTTAGGACTGCTCTGATATGGGTATACCGTGAAGATTGGTAGAGCAGCTTAGTATACATTTTTTGCAAAAAACGTATCAACCAAATACCCTGTTATTTACATCTTTTACTAGCACTTGCGGATTACTGCAAACATTTTTTCAAACTGAGTGTTTTTGGTTTTACCATTCTCTTTTGTGTCTTCAGGTTTCTTGGTGGTGTGTGAACATGTTCTTACAGACTTGTTCACTGTGCAAGTAGCCCATGTGTTCCTGTTTCCATGATTGTTCTCTTGTGTCTACAAGACTGGGGAGTTCCACCACTCCTCTTGGGCTAGCTGCACAAAAGCTGTTCTGCCCTGTATGCACACATGGATTTTTCCTCTCTGAACCCTGTTCACACAGGTAATATACAGATGATCAGGTTTTTAAATACATCAGATAGGGATTGCATACATTAGTTAGGACTGCTCTGATATGGGTATACCGTGAAGATTGGTAGAGCAGCTTAGTATACATTTTTTGCAAAAAACGTATCAACCAAATACCCTGTTATTTACATCTTTTACTAGCACTTGCGGATTACTGCAAACATTTTTTCAAACTGAGTGTTTTTGGTTTTACCATTCTCTTTTGTGTCTTCAGGTTTCTTGGTGGTGTGTGAACATGTTCTTACAGACTTGTTCACTGTGCAAGTAGCCCATGTGTTCCTGTTTCCATGATTGTTCTCTTGTGTCTACAAGACTGGGGAGTTCCACCACTCCTCTTGGGCTAGCTGCACAAAAGCTGTTCTGCCCTGTATGCACACATGGATTTTTCCTCTCTGAACCCTGTTCACACAGGTAATATACAGATGATCAGGTTTTTAAATACATCAGATAGGGATTGCATACATTAGTTAGGACTGCTCTGATATGGGTATACCGTGAAGATTGGTAGAGCAGCTTAGTATACATTTTTTGCAAAAAACGTATCAACCAAATACCCTGTTATTTACATCTTTTACTAGCACTTGCGGATTACTGCAAACATTTTTTCAAACTGAGTGTTTTTGGTTTTACCATTCTCTTTTGTGTCTTCAGGTTTCTTGGTGGTGTGTGAACATGTTCTTACAGACTTGTTCACTGTGCAAGTAGCCCATGTGTTCCTGTTTCCATGATTGTTCTCTTGTGTCTACAAGACTGGGGAGTTCCACCACTCCTCTTGGGCTAGCTGCACAAAAGCTGTTCTGCCCTGTATGCACACATGGATTTTTCCTCTCTGAACCCTGTTCACACAGGTAATATACAGATGATCAGGTTTTTAAATACATCAGATAGGGATTGCATACATTAGTTAGGACTGCTCTGATATGGGTATACCGTGAAGATTGGTAGAGCAGCTTAGTATACATTTTTTGCAAAAAACGTATCAACCAAATACCCTGTTATTTACATCTTTTACTAGCACTTGCGGATTACTGCAAACATTTTTTCAAACTGAGTGTTTTTGGTTTTACCATTCTCTTTTGTGTCTTCAGGTTTCTTGGTGGTGTGTGAACATGTTCTTACAGACTTGTTCACTGTGCAAGTAGCCCATGTGTTCCTGTTTCCATGATTGTTCTCTTGTGTCTACAAGACTGGGGAGTTCCACCACTCCTCTTGGGCTAGCTGCACAAAAGCTGTTCTGCCCTGTATGCACACATGGATTTTTCCTCTCTGAACCCTGTTCACACAGGTAATATACAGATGATCAGGTTTTTAAATACATCAGATAGGGATTGCATACATTAGTTAGGACTGCTCTGATATGGGTATACCGTGAAGATTGGTAGAGCAGCTTAGTATACATTTTTTGCAAAAAACGTATCAACCAAATACCCTGTTATTTACATCTTTTACTAGCACTTGCGGATTACTGCAAACATTTTTTCAAACTGAGTGTTTTTGGTTTTACCATTCTCTTTTGTGTCTTCAGGTTTCTTGGTGGTGTGTGAACATGTTCTTACAGACTTGTTCACTGTGCAAGTAGCCCATGTGTTCCTGTTTCCATGATTGTTCTCTTGTGTCTACAAGACTGGGGAGTTCCACCACTCCTCTTGGGCTAGCTGCACAAAAGCTGTTCTGCCCTGTATGCACACATGGATTTTTCCTCTCTGAACCCTGTTCACACAGGTAATATACAGATGATCAGGTTTTTAAATACATCAGATAGGGATTGCATACATTAGTTAGGACTGCTCTGATATGCGTTATACCGTGAAGATTGGTAGAGCAGCTTAGTATACATTTTTTGCAAAAAACGTATCAACCAAATACCCTGTTATTTACATCTTTTACTAGCACTTGCGGATTACTGCAAACATTTTTTCAAACTGAGTGTTTTTGGTTTTACCATTCTCTTTTGTGTCTTCAGGTTTCTTGGTGGTGTGTGAACATGTTCTTACAGACTTGTTCACTGTGCAAGTAGCCCATGTGTTCCTGTTTCCATGATTGTTCTCTTGTGTCTACAAGACTGGGGAGTTCCACCACTCCTCTTGGGCTAGCTGCACAAAAGCTGTTCTGCCCTGTATGCACACATGGATTTTTCCTCTCTGAACCCTGTTCACACAGGTAATATACAGATGATCAGGTTTTTAAATACATCAGATAGGGATTGCATACATTAGTTAGGACTGCTCTGATATGGGTATACCGTGAAGATTGGTAGAGCAGCTTAGAATACATTTTTTGCAAAAAACGTATCAACCAAATACCCTGTTATTTACATCTTTTACTAGCACTTGCGGATTACTGCAAACATTTTTTCAAACTGAGTGTTTTTGGTTTTACCATTCTCTTTTGTGTCTTCAGGTTTCTTGGTGGTGTGTGAACATGTTCTTACAGACTTGTTCACTGTGCAAGTAGCCCATGTGTTCCTGTTTCCATGATTGTTCTCTTGTGTCTACAAGACTGGGGAGTTCCACCACTCCTCTTGGGCTAGCTGCACAAAAGCTGTTCTGCCCTGTATGCACACATGGATTTTTCCTCTCTGAACCCTGTTCACACAGGTAATATACAGATGATCAGGTTTTTAAATACATCAGATAGGGATTGCATACATTAGTTAGGACTGCTCTGATATGGGTATACCGTGAAGATTGGTAGAGCAGCTTAGTATACATTTTTTGCAAAAAACGTATCAACCAAATACCCTGTTATTTACATCTTTTACTAGCACTTGCGGATTACTGCAAACATTTTTTCAAACTGAGTGTTTTTGGTTTTACCATTCTCTTTTGTGTCTTCAGGTTTCTTGGTGGTGTGTGAACATGTTCTTACAGACTTGTTCACTGTGCAAGTAGCCCATGTGTTCCTGTTTCCATGATTGTTCTCTTGTGTCTACAAGACTGGGGAGTTCCACCACTCCTCTTGGGCTAGCTGCACAAAAGCTGTTCTGCCCTGTATGCACACATGGATTTTTCCTCTCTGAACCCTGTTCACACAGGTAATATACAGATGATCAGGTTTTTAAATACATCAGATAGGGATTGCATACATTAGTTAGGACTGCTCTGATATGGGTATACCGTGAAGATTGGTAGAGCAGCTTAGTATACATTTTTTGCAAAAAACGTATCAACCAAATACCCTGTTATTTACATCTTTTACTAGCACTTGCGGATTACTGCAAACATTTTTTCAAACTGAGTGTTTTTGGTTTTACCATTCTCTTTTGTGTCTTCAGGTTTCTTGGTGGTGTGTGAACATGTTCTTACAGACTTGTTCACTGTGCAAGTAGCCCATGTGTTCCTGTTTCCATGATTGTTCTCTTGTGTCTACAAGACTGGGGAGTTCTACCACTCCTCTTGGGCTAGCTGCACAAAAGCTGTTCTGCCCTGTATGCACACATGGATTTTTCCTCTCTGAACCCTGTTCACACAGGTAATATACAGATGATCAGGTTTTTAAATACATCAGATAGGGATTGCATACATTAGTTAGGACTGCTCTGATTTGGGTATACCATGAAGATTGGTAGAGCAGCTTAGTATACATTTTTTGCAAAAAACGTATCAACCAAATACCCTGTTATTTACATCTTTTACTAGCACTTGCGGATTACTGCAAACATTTTTTCAAACTGAGTGTTTTTGGTTTTACCATTCTCTTTTGTGTCTTCAGGTTTCTTGGTGGTGTGTGAACATGTTCTTACAGACTTGTTCACTGTGCAAGTAGCCCATGTGTTCCTGTTTCCATGATTGTTCTCTTGTGTCTACAAGACTGGGGAGTTCCACCACTCCTCTTGGGCTAGCTGCACAAAAGCTGTTCTGCCCTGTATGCACACATGGATTTTTCCTCTCTGAACCCTGTTCACACAGGTAATATACAGATGATCAGGTTTTTAAATACATCAGATAGGGATTGCATACATTAGTTAGGACTGCTCTGATATGGGTATACCGTGAAGATTGGTAGAGCAGCTTAGTATACATTTTTTGCAAAAAACGTATCAACCAAATACCCTGTTATTTACATCTTTTACTAGCACTTGCGGATTACTGCAAACATTTTTTCAAACTGAGTGTTTTTGGTTTTACCATTCTCTTTTGTGTCTTCAGGTTTCTTGGTGGTGTGTGAACATGTTCTTACAGACTTGTTCACTGTGCAAGTAGCCCATGTGTTCCTGTTTCCATGATTGTTCTCTTGTGTCTACAAGACTGGGGAGTTCTACCACTCCTCTTGGGCTAGCTGCACAAAAGCTGTTCTGCCCTGTATGCACACATGGATTTTTCCTCTCTGAACCCTGTTCACACAGGTAATATACAGATGATCAGGTTTTTAAATACATCAGATAGGGATTGCATACATTAGTTAGGACTGCTCTGATATGGGTATACCATGAAGATTGGTAGAGCAGCTTAGTATACATTTTTTGCAAAAAACGTATCAACCAAATACCCTGTTATTTACATCTTTTACTAGCACTTGCGGATTACTGCAAACATTTTTTCAAACTGAGTGTTTTTGGTTTTACCATTCTCTTTTGTGTCTTCAGGTTTCTTGGTGGTGTGTGAACATGTTCTTACAGACTTGTTCACTGTGCAAGTAGCCCATGTGTTCCTGTTTCCATGATTGTTCTCTTGTGTCTACAAGACTGGGGAGTTCCACCACTCCTCTTGGGCTAGCTGCACAAAAGCTGTTCTGCCCTGTATGCACACATGGATTTTTCCTCTCTGAACCCTGTTCACACAGGTAATATACAGATGATCAGGTTTTTAAATACATCAGATAGGGATTGCATACATTAGTTAGGACTGCTCTGATATGGGTATACCGTGAAGATTGGTAGAGCAGCTTAGTATACATTTTTTGCAAAAAACGTATCAACCAAATACCCTGTTATTTACATCTTTTACTAGCACTTGCGGATTACTGCAAACATTTTTTCAAACTGAGTGTTTTTGGTTTTACCATTCTCTTTTGTGTCTTCAGGTTTCTTGGTGGTGTGTGAACATGTTCTTACAGACTTGTTCACTGTGCAAGTAGCCCATGTGTTCCTGTCGACACACAAAAAGTTGCTACATGCATGTTGCCACACACAACTCAACACACACAACTTGACAAACGAAACTCGCCCTAAAACACACACAAGTCGGGTATTAGCCTTCAAAAATAAAAATCTGATTAATAAGCAGACAAACTACAAGACCAACAAATGTACCATATAGGAAATACAGCAGCTGTCAGTCACATGACCTGTCTATTATGTGTATGTGTGAGCTAATATATACTGCCAGGGGGAGGGCTTCCTGTTGGCTGGGGATTTATCAGGCTGCCAATTTATCTTACAAATACTGAGGTAAAAATACTGAGCACATAACGTGTTAACGAGGTCTAATACAGGAGATCACACAGGTATATACTATATACAGGGGAGATGACACACAGATATATACTATATACAGGAGAGATAACACACAGGTATATACTATATAGAGGAGGAGATGACATACAGGTACATACTATATACAGGAGGAGATTACATACAGGTATATACTAAATACAGGAGGAGATGACACACAGGTATATACTATATACAGGAGCAGATTACCTACAGGTATATACTATATACAGGAGGAGATGACATACAGGTATATGCTATATATAGAAGATGACATACAGGTATATACTAAATACAGGAGGAGATGACACACAGATATATACTATATACAGGGGAGATGACACACAGGTATATACTATATACAGGAGGAGATGACATACAGGTATATACTATATATAGAAGGAGATGACATACAGGTATATACTATATATAGGAGGAGATGACATACAGGTATATGCTATATATAGGAGGAGATGACATACAGGTATATGCTATATGTAGGAGGAGATGACATACAGCTATATACTATATACAGGGGAGATGACACACAGCAGGTATATACTATATACAGGGGAGATGACATACAGGTATATACTATATACAGGAGATGACATACAGGTGTATACTATATATAAGGGAGATGACAAACATGTATATACTGAGGTGAAAATGAGAGGTGTGAGGTGAAAATGAAAAGGTGTGAGTGCAAAATGAGAGGAGTGAGGGAAAATAGTGTAGTGATCGGAAAATGACAGATGTGAGGTCGAAATGACAAGTGTTAGGGGGGAATGAGAGGAGTGAGGGAGAAAATGAGAGGTGTGAGGAGGAAAATGAGAGGCGTGATGGGAAAATAAGAGAAGTGACGTGCTATAACTAACCACAGATATTTACTATGCCCAGGCAACGCCGGGCTCTTCAGCTAGTTAATACTAAATCTGAAACAATCTGTGATTTTGAACATCCTTGGTGACTTGATTGCAGTGATACTTTTTTTTATGTTAGCACCACAACAACTAAACAAAAAACGCTGTATTATTTAGCTTATTGCTACATGACGAAAAGTATGTGAATTCATATCAAACCTGAAGGAGCTTGTTGGACATTTCATTTAAAAATTACAGGTGGTAGTTGGGCATCTTTTTGCACATTTAACAGCCTCTACTATTCTTGGAAGCCTTTTCACAAGATTTTGGCGTTTGGCTGTGGGAATGTGTCTCCATTTATCCAGAAGAGCATCAGTGAGGTCTGACTTGCAATCACAATTTTAATTAAGCACAATGTATGAAGGGGTTGAGGTCACAAATCCCACACTTGTAAAACAATAGAATGCTAATATCATTTTACCTAAGGTTTATTCTCAGCCCCCAGATCTGTCCTATACAAGAATATGACTCATGTCTTAGTATCACGTAAGCCTATGTGTCTTCAAAAACAGAAAAAATATCCAGAACCTACTTACGGTATATATTTTTTTCATGACCCAAGCTTATTTTGCCTATAATGAATAGAAGCATAGCTGGTGTGTAATGATGCGCAAACAGGTCATTTAAACTCCATTTATGAACTTTTAATATCTTTCTTTTATATATTTAATATCACATCAAACAACATTAGCTTAGTTCACTAATACTTTATTAAAATCTTTCCTTTTTGAAGTCCAACATTTTTCTTTAATAAA